>NC_067113.1:64571473-64751473 GCF_021347895.1 Acanthochromis polyacanthus | reverse complement strand
GCAACATGAATCACCCCCAACTCCTCACGTCCAAACAGGAACTGGATGCTTTGTGAGTCACGTTAGAGTTTAACAAATGAATGAATGACATCTTCTAAAGCAGCATCGGCAGAACTGTCTGTTATTTTGCTGCATAAACGGGTGTTAGAGCCAGAATCCACCTTTACATACGCTCACATCATCACTCTGTTTTGTGCAGGGTTTTCACCAATGCTGCATTCATGTCAAGTGCCTCCATTCATCGACTTCAACACTAAGTTTGGCCAGGATGGAGACTTGGTATGTTTCATGTTACACATTAATTCTAAGCATGTTCTGGGTTTGTTGTGTTCAGAGAGAAAGAACCTAAATGAGCTACATTCAAAGGAGACGAGAGTCGATTATTTATTCAAAAATGGCAATGAAAGCTGCTGGCACAAATTAATAAAAGTGTTCGTTGTTGTCTTCACACTTCAGTGTTTTGGGGCCCATTGAGGAGGCTCAGAGAAGAAGGGTCAGATGGGTTAAGTGGGGCAAAGGTCCATCTGCTGGCAACAGAAAATGTGACTAAAAATTCTTGGCTGCTCCTGTTCTCCAGCTGAAGGTAAAGTGAGTGAGGGAATAATAATGTTTTTATTTGCTCTTACAGTCTGTGAGCTGATTTTCTTTTGTAGCATAGCTTTAAGGTAGAGAAAAGTGCAACTCTTCAGTTATGATAGCTTTTTCTGTTTTGGCCGTTGTGTTCGCCTAAAGACCCCACGGTCCAGATCTCTTGCTATTGGTCAATCATGTCAATTCTCATGTTCACCAAAGATGAATTCAATGCAAAAGATATTGTGCTGATTGAAGTTGTCCCCACCAGGGAATCTTAACTTTGTTGAAATATAGCAATCAAAATGTTTATTGCAATGTACTGCCTTCAACTGTTGTGTATTATATGAAATAACTCAAAGGTGTGAAATTAAACATCTGAGTTACTTTTAACATGTTTAAATATGACTTCTGAAAGGAAATAGAGCTACTGAGTATCATTCTCATTCTATACTGGAAATTGTAACCTTTCAAATCCATCTACACGTTTGAGCACAAGTCTGATCCAATATGTGAGTGGACAGCAGAACAGAATCACTGTACCTGGACCTCTCTGTTTGATAAAATGCACATGACCTACAATGGTGAATTTTTTCAGTCACAATATGCACATATTTTCTGTACACGACCAGTCAAAAGCTTGGGGTCACTTAGTAATGTCCTTATTTTTGAGAGAAAAACAATATTTTTTCAGTGAAGATAACAGTAAATGAATGATAAATACAGTCTAGACATTGCTGATGTGGTACCCTGCAAAAACTCAAAATTTTACCAAGCTTGTTTGTCGTATTTTTTGTCAGAATGTCTCATCCCACTTGATTTAAGATACATTCACTTAACAAGTGACATTTCAGCAAGATAGAGGGACTTGTTTTAAGACAATGCATCTTAAATGTCTTGTTAAGTCAAATAATCTTGAAATTATCTTGTTTTGAGTTGAATTTTACAGGAAAACTCAAAGAAAGTTTAATATATCTCAAAATACGAGGTTACATGAAAGCAAAAATCTATTTTTGAGTGAAAAACTGCAATTTTTTTAGTATGTCTGGCTTATTTTAAGACATCTAAGGTTGACAATCATGGTAAAATAGAGCTTAAAATACGTTTTCCCAGCTAATTTTAAGATCTCAGTATTCTAAATATCATATATTATTTCAAGAAATCTTACCAAGTCATTTTTCACTTGTTCTATTGGCAGATTTTTTTTCACTTATTTAAAGGTAAAACTTCTTTGAAATAAGCTTTTTTTTCTTGTTTTGAGGGGAGCATTTTTTTCCAGTGTAAATGACTATTGTAGCTGATTTTTAATGGAATATCTCCATAGGGGTACAGAGGAACATTTCCAGCAACCATCACTCCTGTGTTCTAATGCTACATTGTGTTAGCTAATGGTGTTGAAAGGCTCATTGATGATGACAAAACCCTTGCGCAGTTATGCAAGGGCGTCAGTTTGTTTTTAAAAGTGGGGGGGACGGAGACCACAGCACTTTGAGAAAATGTCGAAGAACGGCGGCAAAATGCCGCCAGCTGGGCTCAAACTCACAACCACCGCACCAAAGACGAAGGAGCAACCTACTACGCTATCGATACACGCAGATGAAGGGGTCTGTGGGCCGCTGTAGTACTAATTCTCCCGGGCCGAAATTTTGCCCCTGCACGCCTCTGGTCGGAGCTTCCACTTGGCACGGGCCCAAATTTAGCATCTGCGCGTTTTTTTTTGACCTCACGAAGGTGTGCTGCATGTCTGTGCAACTCTCGGCGTGCGGAGTGCGAGTGCGGATGGTGCGTTCAGGAGCGTCGGAATTTTCTATACTACTGAAAATAACTGGGTTTACAACGGCTTACATGTGAAGAATTTGAATGTGTTGGAGACAAAATGACCCCTGACAAAAAGTGGGGGGACACGTCCCCACCGTCCCCCCCTAAACTGACGCCTATGCAGTTATGTTAGCACATGGATAAAAGTGTGAGTTTTCATGGAAAATATGAAATTGTCTGTGTGACCCCAAACTTTTGAACGGTACTATATGTGACTTATGCAACAAAAAAGAAATAAAACCATAATAGGCTCCCTTTCAAAAGCCCTAAATTTGTTTGTCAGACATCTACATGCTGCTGTTTTGTCACACACACGCACACATCTTGTCAATGCTATGATTATCTTAAAATAATTACAATTGAATATTAAGTAAAACAAATATAATACAGAGTCAAGTAAAATGTAGAGAATATTGGGTTAGTGGTTTCAAAACTAGGTGGGTTTTAGCAGATTTTCAATTTGACTTTAAAGTTAATGATAGAACAACAACTCTTTTATTCATTTAATACGGCGCTCCACTGAGTTATCACTTTCACAGAGAAAGCTGGCAGCCCTAAGGTACTGTGACAACAGTTTGGTGCTTTGCTGCCTGTTAATGTAATAGTGTTACAGTGAAGCGCTCATCCCAACTTTTCTGCAGAGCATCACTGGCAGGCAAAAGCTCCACAGGGAGCCTTCAATATAATCACATATTTTGCATACAGCTGAAGGGGTGACTTGACCGCTAATGATGTACAGAGCCCAGGTTTGGCAAGTCAAGCATTTAGATGACTGGACAGGGAGAATACACACCTTATCTTTGAGGTGCTTCTGTATTTCAGACAGGGACATGGAAGTACTCCGTCCATCACACCTAAGAAAAACACCCACACAGATAGAGTTAAAGCATAATCAGCTGCCGCCACCAAACGCCTAAAAATGCAAACGCAGCATGGCACTTCTTTGTTTAGCAGAAATCTTCTCCAGAGATGTTTGTGTGTACCTCACACTGCTACTGCTGCTGCTGCTGCTACAGGCTCTACAAGGCTGTAGGAGCTCGGACGAACCTCCTCACAAACTGCATGTAGTCCACTGTCGCTCCACTCCTCTCACACACCTACAGCAGCCACAAACACAAAGACATCAAAACGAGCAGGGACAACAGCACAACTGAGTGACTGATGATGATGCAAAGCCAGAGGAGGCAGCAGATGAAACATGGCTTCATATCCAACACCATCCTGCTCTCAAGCCCACTCCAAACTTTTCAAACATTCCACCAGTGGCGTCTGTGATAATGGCACATGTAATGGCACCTCCGTGGAGACGGGAAGAGCTGCGCGGTGATGGGGAGGCTGGCGTCAGGTGGGTTGAGCAGTAATTTTCAGGACGAGGCTGTTTGGGGAATACACTAGGTGCTGTTCTCTGGAACGGGACACGCTCTGGGAATGCAGCCACGTCCCTTTTGTTCTGACCTTGTGCTTTACCTTGTACACACACACACACATATACACACACACATGGACACGCACACTTGAAGGAAAACCACTAAAGAGCTGGGTCGAACACACAAAAAACAGAGAAGTAGTTTCCACAAAAATACACACAATACGTTCAAGCAGGCAGACAAACACTTGGCACACACACACGTACACCTATTTTGGTGGCTAATAATCAAAGTACAGTCCCTGTTGTCCTGCCCTACATCCTTCCATGGTGTAAACCAGTGCAGCGGTCCCCAGCGGAGCTCCTGGGATTGAGTCTTATTATAGACACCACACCATCCAATTATCACTGCTATGAGCAGCCACGGAGCATAACGCACAGCCCCCCACCTCAGGGGAGGAGGTGGAGGGAGCGGGTCTCCATGCTCTATATACCTGTGACAGCGCTGTTACACCTGCAGTTCAGTTTCAGGCTGAAGGTGAGACGGAGGTCAGTGATGAGGGGGTTTGTTGAGTTATCTGCAAATCTCAAAGGAATCATCTGTGCTCCAACACGTCACGGCTTCTCAGTTGTTCTCAAAGTGTTTGTTTCTTCAGAGCAGTGCAGCAAAGCATTAACAGCAGCTCTTCATGTAGATTAGAAGAAAATGGTTAGCTCATGTAAAATCAATCACATCAGACAAAGGTTCCTACCTGAGCCCATGGAGTCAGCAGGCGTGAACTAACAGTGACGTCACCCGTTGGTTTCAACGCCGAGAAAATGAAGCCTGGATTTTGCTACTTCCTGGTCGCCATTTTGGATTTTTTGGAGCCAGTGACGTAAAAAGCATCATCAAACAGGCTGGACCAGAGAGCAACTCGGGCAGGACCAGTCAATGAGACTGTCAATCAAGTATAGCCACGCCCTCTGGCTCCGCCAACTTTAACGATTTATTTAAAATTCAGTATTGATTTATTTTAAGATCGGCCACCTGATCTCTCATTTTGACCATGAAAACCAACGGGAAAAAATCTTGAGCTGTAGAAAATCAGTCTATCAAATTATATTTTTTCCAAAAATGAATTGGGGTCTATGGAGCAAAAGCTTTTTGGAGCCAACCCTAGCGGACGGCATGAAATTGCAAGTTTTTGACACTTCCGGGTGGGCTTCAATTTTGGAGCCAGATGCTATGTCCATCTTTATATACAGTCTATGGAAGTCAGTAGATTCTGTCTGCACAATAACTCCAGCATATTTCATGAAACCATGCAAAAGCTAACCTTCAAACTATGAATACTTTCACCGTTAAACCTCTTCAAAGTGCAAAGGGGAGGGTTGAAACTTCACCTTTGTTAATTTGAATTACATTTTTCTGCATTTTTCAGCTGTCATAACTTCATAGGTATAGATAATAGACATATATTTTCAGAAATGAAAAATATATTACAGCTCTGTTAAAAACTGCAACCAATGCCGTTATTAATATGAGTTGGTATATGGGATATATCTTAGTTTCAGTAGCAAAATGTCACACATTTAATGTCTATGGCCAGAGGTCGTCATTGAGGGAAGCTATGATGGGGTTGAGTGGACGGAGATAGAGACAAGCATTGGTTCCTTGGATGTGTTATTTGTTTTCTCGTAATTCACCAGAAATTCTTTAAAAATTGCATTTTTGGTAAACTTTAAAAGGTCATACCACCATGTGGTCAAAACTAGTTAGAGCAGGGGCCCACCACAGGATCCAATCCAGTCTGTAGATTGACTTTGCAAAGTGTCAAAATGATGGCGAAAACACCATCTGTGAATTTTAAATTTGTAAAACCCTAAATTTAAAATGATTTCTAGATCTTGACAAGTTGTTTTGATCATGAAGTAAAATACTCTTGTGTTCTGGTACCTGTAACTAAATGTTTTGTGCCTTTATAGATCCACTGTCATCTGTAAGTTGTAATGTGTAAATGATAAACTGAGACATATTAGAATATTGTTGAAATTTAGCTTTCTTAAGAAATTCCAGGTTGTTCATAATGTTTTGTAAAAAAGATAGTTCCCTAAATGTGAACATTTTCATAATGTACTTTGCACTAAAACAAACTGAAAAAAATTGAGTTGTTACAGTATTTAAATGCTGTGATTTTACTGGACGGCCCACTGAAGATCAAATTTGGCTCAATGTGAACTAAAATGAGTTTGACACCCTGGGTTAGAGCAAATCAAAGGTCTTGTTTTAATTTATATTTTCATGCCAGGATCATCTGTTAAACCTGATTCCTTCTGTGTCAAAACATTTTCCAAAACAGACCACAAAGCTCTTCCTCACCCCGTCTACTTCAAGGCCCTTTAACTCACAAAATATTCATAAAATTTATGAAAAACTCTGCCTGACTGCATAAGCTTCCGTCAATTTCCGCCTGAAATTTCTACTGAAGATGTACAGAAAGGAAATTGAATGCTGTTCTTGAACTGTTTGGAGTACAGGCATGGTTGGGGTCTCCTTTGAAAGCTGACAACCTGAATTTTCACCCAGTGCAGTCAGAATTACTCTAGGTCAGGGGTCGGCAACCCGCGGCTCCGGAGCCGCATGCGGCTCTTTCAGCCCTCTGTTGTGGCTCCCTGTAACTTTGGAAAATAAATTGTTCTGCCTTTCAGGCGCGTTTCAATGCATTTTAATATAGAGAGTTTTATTGTGAAATGACCGCTCTTATTTTGACGTGTCACTTCACCGGATGTCCTGCTGGGGTTTTCCCCTGGCTGGGACATGAGAGCGCAAGGTTGATGCGGAGGAGATGGAGAAGCAACGCCTGTAGTTTCACATCGTTTTGTACTCAAGAATGGCAAGCCTGTATATTAAAGCTCCACATCAAGAAAGACACGTCTTGTCTTTGAGTCAAAAGTACTCATGGTAGGGTAATACACGTTACACGCAAGAACACGGCAGCAGGTCAGAAAGTCAGAGGAGTGACGTCTAGGAAAACAGGGCAGCGACTTACCGGAGAAAAGTTATTAGCTTAAGATAAATAGATTTTACAAGTCAAATAGACATTCGCAAAATATTGATTTCCAGCTAACATTCCGTAACATTTGAGGTCCAGGAGCAAAAATGACATTAACCAGGTAAGATAAATATTAGTGGAAGGACACAATTTAAAAAATGAATCTAATTAGAGGCTTTGTAATTAATTAATCACGACTGATTAACAAGGGCATAGAAGTTTAAAAAAAAAGCGATATATGCAGTGTTGTCTTCATTTTAAATGCCAAAAGGATTTTGCGGCTCCCGGTGTTTTCTTTTCTGTGGGAAACGGGTCGAAATGGCTCTTTGAGTGTTAAAGGTTGCCGACCCCTGCTCTAGGTGCTACTGGCACAGAGTATTTTATGCTGGAACACACTGAATTAGGATGACTTTTATTCTCCCTTAAATTTTTTCCCTAATAAAACACCTGAAAATAAGTGTGGCAGCACTGTGACAGCTTGAAAACACAAAAAGGCTACAGCCTGGGGTCTTACATAGTTCAGGTCAAAATTTCAGAGCAATACTACAAGAAATGAGTGTTTCACACATGTATTTGTACTGCTATGGCCAGGCGCTGTCAATTTTGGACACCCTCTGTACATCCTCTACACACCCTGGGCAAAAATGGTATATGCGCGCGATTTTGGAACGAGATTTGCATTCTAGCGTCCTGAGATTTGGATACAGACCACAACAAAGAGCGATCGCCAGGTAATGTGGAGGTTTTCGTTCACTTCTCATCTCTAGTATGTTGTGGGACACTCACTGAGACTATCTGAGCCGGTCAGTGTGGTTCAAAAAGCACGTTAGGGCGGACTTTGATGCGGGGGGGCCAGCCGCCCCATACTTTTCGCTAGCTGAGCTGCTAAGTTGCCTGCCTGGCTAAATACTGGAGCTATGTTGAAAATTCATTTCTCCATCACTCACATGTATGAAATTACATATGGAAACAGACCCCAGGTTGAAAAAAAAACGAAGTTCCCCTTTAATGACAGCTAATATAAGCTGCCACCAGCCATCAGTGAAAGCAACACTAGATAAACTTAGAATGTTTTTGTAAACTAATCTTTTCTAAAGAACGCAAGAGCTGAAATAAGAAATGCTGTAGCCTCAGCAAGTTCGGAAATTCTGCAAACCAAAGTATCAGGAGTCACTCACCAAATCATTCTTCAGACTCATTCTCAGTCTTATATGCAGCACTTCTTTTCTTTTCATTCAGCTCAGGGGCTGTACACAAATGCTTAGATAGTGCAACTTCAGGAGGGATGTGATCACTGATCTGGCTGAGTCCCCATGCAGCAAATGGCTGGACTGGAGCTCATGACCACTGCGTCAGGGACTATAGCCACTGTTTATGGGTGCCCCTGTTGCTTCCTTTAAAATATGCAGCTCTCGCTCAAACACAACCAGCTCACCTACAACTATAGAACTACTCTACGTTCACAGTGGAACGTTGGAATAGTGAATAAACTCCACTGTGCAAGTTAGAACCAGAAACCAAATCTGGAAAACAGAAATGACAGATAAAGCCAGGTCCTGCAAGTTTATTGGATCTGTTCCTGAGGTTTGTTCTGTATGAAATGCCAGAAGTCTGAATCTGTGTATTTGAAAGTGTCATCAGTATGCTCCAGTTTTAAGGTATCAGTCGTGGTGTTGACTGTTTATTTTGCTCATAATGTGTCCTCTCGCATAGAAAAAAACAACACATTAAGTGTTGAAAGTTTTTGATTTTTGAAAAAGGAAGATTTTAATCGCATGTTTTTTAATAACCTCTAAGCAGTGGGGCGACACCTGCAACCTTCATCACAGACACCAGTTCTATAAATGTGAAATCCTATTTTTGAATATTTACAAAGCTACAATCATGAAGATGTGCCTTGGAAATACTTTATTTTCATATTTTACATACATGTTCTGTTACAGAACCTGAGAACCACTGAACTGGAATAGTTAGCAATCAAGTCCTCTTCTTCATCAACCTTAGCTTGTAGATCCAGACTGGAAAAAGAAAATTTAAAGAGGAAGAAAGAAATCTGGAGCTATTCATAAACTATTCAATGCTACGGCCTTGGGTGCCTCTGAATGTAATTCTCACAAGTTGTGCTCACAGTTCATGCAAGGCATCAAATAAATAGCTTAAATAGTTCAGTTTTTAAGAAAGGTTTAGTAATTTTTTGTAGCGCCTGGCCATGGTAGATTTACTCAAACAGAAGGGAATGGTGTGTTTAGGGACTATTTTCAGTGGCGGATGAATTCATATCTAGTGAATATTGGAAGCAGCAGGACAGTAAGTGGGAGCCACCACAATTTGTGTTGATAGTAATGTTGAAACCTGTTTACTAATGTAAATGTTAATAGTTTCTTGGACAACAGTGGAGCTCTATGGCACAGAGGAATCAGATACAGTACCGTTGAAAAGTTCGGGGTTACTTAGAAATATTCTTGTTTTTGTAAGAAAAACATTTATTTCAATGAAGATAACATTTAATAAATCAGAAATCCAGTCCAGACATTGTTAATGTGGTAAATTACTATTCTAGCTAGAAACGGCTGATTTTTAATGGAATATCTCCATAGGGGTACAGAGGAACATTTCCAGCAACCATCACTCCTGTGTTCTAATGCTACATTGTGTTAGCTAATGGTGTTGAAAGGCTCATTGATGATTAGAAAACTTTTGTGCAGTTATGTTAGCACATGAATAAAAGTGAGAGTTTTCATGGAAAACATGAACTTGTCTGGGTGACCCCAAACTTTTGAACAACAGCATCTGACAGCAGTATTTTGGTTATGCATGTTTGTTGACAAGAAAGAACAAAAACAAAAAGCAAATTTCTGCAATTCTAACTGAGCATGTTATGACTTAATTTGATAAAGTTATGTTTATTTACTGAGTTGATAATTCATATAACACAGTTAATGTGAGAAATTAATAAGTTAAAGAAGAATGCACTTTATTTGAGTATTCAGATAAATTGTGAGTCAGTTGAACTTTGGGACTCCATTGCCCATGATACTCGAGTTCAAGCAAGGAATTTTGGGAGTCGACAGCGCATACAGGCACGGGAAAAAAAAAGTTTAGTTGATGCTAGTAGTAAGTTATACTGTGGCATGAGCTGAAGCTGCTGTTCACTTTGCATTCACTAAAGCAGTTAACAAAACAGAAGTCCAGACTCTTGTCTATTTTTTGATGGTCATTGTGGAAGCCACTACTGTCCAGTGATACAGTCACCTTAGGCCCCATGGCCCAGAGCCTGGCAGGCCTGTTTGGCAACACATCAGTGTAGTCCATTTGGTTCATTTAGGCAATTTTGTTATTTCCTCAAACAACAAGATCATGTTAATTTGATCACGCTGTAAAAATTAAAACAGTGAAATGTGACAGAAGAACAGTGACTGGTCTGAGGCCCAGTCTGTTAGATGAGAAGTGTGAATCATAAATCCTCACACCGTGCAGTGAACATTTTCAAATTACATTTTAAACTGCAGGATGTGTTTCCAGACAGGGAGGTAACATGGTGCAATATTTAAGAGGAATCAGAATCAATTGCAATAATTATCTCAGCATGTCTTTGTCTTTTTCCAAGTCTCCCTCCTTTTATTTAAGGTCTAATTATTCAAGAAACTTCTCTTTCCCAAGCACGGCTACCAGGGCACATTTAATAATTGATCAGCATTTAGCAGAAGACGATCTCACCCCAGCTCTTCTTATGGAGAAAAAGACGGAGAGAAAGGGGTGGGGTGGGGTTGTCAAGCTGCTTGTGGCATCTCGCTCCCTCAAGCACAAAGCAACTTCCACATCAAAATGTCACAGGCAACAACAGCTGCTACTCCAGTGATAGTCCTTTAAAGTAAACTTGCCACAACTCTCCTGAAAGCACACACACTCACCCACAAAGTGTCTTTAATGACTATGACGGTGAGTGGGTAGGCGGGGTGGGTAGGGGATGGAGGAGGAATGTGGGGTTGTGTGTGTGTGTTTGCGTCGAAGGGAGGGGGGGCAACAAAGTGCTGATATTATGGGAGGAAATCTGTGTGGGAAAGACAGGCAGTCAAACTGTCAGGCGTGAGCGCTGAGACGGAACAAAGAGGAACAGTGGAGACGATTACAGTGCCGTAGCAGAGTGACAGAGGCATGGCACACACTGATGAAGATGAAGGGAGAGGGGGAATTACTCCGCCATGCGCCGACGCCAAACACACCAACGCACACACTCAATTGATCAATGCCAAACTGGAGGAGGCATCCTGATATGAGGCCTCACCGTTCTCATTAGGCCTCATGGATGCAGAGCAATAACTTGGAACTACACATCCTACACCATCCAGAAATATTACAGCCACTGCTTTCATATCCCAGAGAATTTTTTTTTTTAATTATTTATTCCTTCATGTTTTTGGTAAACATCTGCAGGCTGTTGAGGGAAATATGAAATAAAACGCAGCGTAGAGTAAGTCAGTGGGCTGGAGCACAGGAAAAACTGATGCGCGCCAACACAACAGAAGTGCAAACAAATAACGTCTGCTTTAACAGCTGCCACATTCACTTCTCCTCTGACCAGTCTCCACGGCCACCAAGCACCATTTGTCAATGTCAACTGCTTGGAGGAGCCAAAAAGGATCTTCTGCTGCCATCTTCTGGAGGACGTTACACACGACAACATTTTCAGTCTTTTTGAGGTGCATCTTTCACATCTTAACCGAGTTCCAAACATTGTCCAGGTCACTTCAAACTGGAAGTGTTTAAAATTATTTTCTATATTTTGAGATGTTTAACCATTTCCAGCCAGAAGGTCCTTGTACCTGGACTGGCTCTCATCTGTCATGCTTTTAGGATTGCTGAGCATGATGCATTCAATGCAGAGGCAATCTATTATTACTCTGACTAAAAAGGGGTGTAGCATTGTTGAGCTGAATTTCTGTTGCATCAAATTTGGTCTTAGCTGCAGTTAAGGTTTTTTACTGCAACTTCAGTAACACCAATGTTGTTATAAGGTATCAAGGTTTAAAAAAAAAAAAGCAAAAGCAGGGAGGAGGATCCTGATGCAGACTGAGACCAGGCTATCTATAATGTACAGAGTAGCAAAAATAAAGAAAAACATTGAATGAGAAGGTGTGTCCAAACTTTTGACTGGTAGTGTCAATCTCAAGTCAGAAAATGTTTACAATGTGCATTCATTAATTCATAAGGCTACTTTCTTTAATTAGAGAAGCTTTAGATGGAGTGGCTGCACTGTTGTGTAATAAATCCATCTAAACATTTTAACAATCATGTATCAGCTGTTGGTAAAACTGTTACAGACCTCACTGTTGTGGACAGACTCACATTCAAGGAACTGATAAAGGAGACACTTCCTAAACAAAAATCACATTGTACCTTCAGAAACCTTCTCACTTCATCGAGGACAGAGTTGAGCTGGTTCTGGCTGACAGGCAGCAGACTCTTCAGGACTCATCTGAACTCCTCTTTGCTCACCAGACTTGTCCCATAAGGATCAGCTGCCCTGAGGGATGACTGGATGTTCAGCAGTCTGCTACAGATCAGAGGCTCCACCTGCTCCAGAGTGAGCTGCAGGTCTGGATGGGAGGTCACTGGGCGAGCTGGAGGGGTTAAATGAGTGTAAAATGTCTGGCATCACTTTGAAGCTACTTTGGAAAAATAAACACACATTAAGAGTTTCTCATCAAGGAAATTTGTTATAGCAGTCACAATTTATTAGGGCAGTCAAACATTTGGACACAACTGCTCATTCAAAGGTTTTCTTTGTTTTCTCAAATACAGGCAAGACAGGGATAGTTACAATCAATGATTACTTACAACAGATTGGTACACATTTCTATAAAACTTGTAACCTCTAAAAATAAGATGAAAACATATCAGAAATCTGGGAACAGAAATCAAAAATTTGCTAAATTCTGTCCGCATAAGTGTGCGCAGCTATTTATAATTGAGAATATGGCTGTTGTGGACTTCCGGGGTATGAAGCGAGCTGAGTAGACGCACGCTTAGCCTGCTCCCGCATGGGCTTAACTTCTCCTTTTTAAATCCTTATTTTTCGACACTGTCTAAGCCACCTGATCATTGAGGGCTCCTTTGGCTTTATTTTTGTGATTTGTACGAGGCCATGTCCAAGAGCAAAGGGAAACAAAACGAAAAAGACGCTCCAGCATCCCTCGCGGCCGCTGCTAAAGCTAACGCTAGCTTGACTGCGGAGGACATTATCTCGCTTCTGGCCAAACATAAGGAAGAATTGGCCGCCGAGTTCAAGTCGTCATTTGAGTCCTTGACTCCGAAACTTGACCACATTAATGCCGCAATCTGTGATCACGGAGATCGTATCAGATCACTTGAGGAGAATGCTACTACAGCTGATCAACACCTTACTGATTTGGAGAGCAAATACGGAGCTTTACAAAAAGAAAATGAGACGCTCAGGGACAAGGTGGCGGACCAAGAGGGAAGAAGCAGACGCCATAACATCCGTATTGTGGGCTTACCTGAAAGCTATGGTGGCCCCCACCCAACCATCTTTTTCTCCGAGCTTTTGGTGGAAGTGCTGGGCCAGGATACGCTCCCCTCGCCTCCGGAAATAGACCGAGCCCACCGGACCCTCGCTCCAAAGCCTGCTCCCGGAGCGAAACCCCGTCCTGTTCTCCTTTGTTTGCATCGATTCCAAATTAAAGACTTGATAATCCGTGAAGCACGTAAAAGAGGAAACCTGACATACAGGGGCCACCTGATCCGCATTTACGAAGATTACAGCCCGGACGTGATGAAGCTGCGCAGCGAATACCGGGCTCCTATGGCGGAGCTGTACAAGCGAGGATACCATCCGGCGCTACTCTTCCCTGCCAGGCTGCGCATTACGCTGCCGAATGGGGACAAGAAGTGGCTGTCGTTGGCCTCTGTGGCGAAAAAGTTTGTTGAGGACTTGGACATGACCTCCTAATCCCGTGCGGTAATCACACTTGTTTTAGACTGGCTATGCTCTCTTGTTCATAGTGCCTGTTTTCAATATATAATACATGACAATCGTGATTTTTTCCTCCCTCAACCTGCCAGTTGATACGGGTCACAGGGAGACTTAGTTTGAAGCCTTCATACTATGTGGTAATAAGACGTGTTATTGTTTGTTGTATATGAGGTTATGACAAGAATGCTTAATTGAGTTCAGTAGTGTTTACTTGCCCTTATGCGGTTGCAGGGAGTTATGGAAAGGAAGTTTTGCAAAGTGCTGATTAGGTATCAGAGAGGTGGTTGTTGCCTTTTGCAGCAGTTGTTTTGCTTACAGTCTTGTCATGTTTTGTTTGTTTATCCTATGCCATATTTTTGTCTTTCTTGTTGTCTTCTTATTGTTTTTTCATCTTTTTTTAATGTGTGCCACCCCCTTTTTTTATGCATATGTGCTACAGTTTATATTTCTTACATGGGGTCAATGCTTTCACTATAAACACGTATGATAAGGTCTAATGCTTTCTCAACACCAGCTGGTGCATTACGATTTGTCAGCTGGAATGTAAAGGGATTGAATTCTCCCATCAAACGGAAAAAAGTAATTAGTCATTTAAAGCAGCTGAACACTAGAATTGCATTCATTCAAGAAACTCATTTAAAATCCTCAGATCACCTCAAACTCCGGTTTAATTGGGTGGGACAAACCTATCACTCATCATTTAACAGCAAGGTGCGGGGTGTAGCTATTCTTGTCCACAAAAATGTTCCACTTTCAGTAAATGATGTGATATCTGATCCCAGCGGGCGTTATGTTATAGTCTTAGGTAAAATTGGTTGTAATAAGGTAACTCTCGTTAATGTATACGGTCCAAACTGGGACAATGAGGACTTTTTTAAAAAACTGTTTTTTTCACTCCCTGATCTCAACGGTAGCCAACTTATTTTCGGTGGGGATTTTAACTGTTGTCTCAATCCATTACTTGATCGCTCTTCAAACAAGCCACAACCTATGTCCAAATCTGCAAAAGTCATACAGCTATTTCTGGAGCAGTACGGCATTTCAGATGTTTGGCGCTATTTTAATCCCAATGCCAGACAGTTCTCTTTTTTTTCCCCTGTACACTGTACTTTTTCACGAATTGACTTCTTTCTACTTGATAATAAGCTGCTCCCGTCAGTTAGCTCCTGCAGCTATGCTCCCATAGTAATATCCGACCACGCACCTGCTACTTTAGATATTTTATTCCCAGGCAGCCCCTTGGTACGGTCTCCATGGCGTCTTAATTCATTATTACTCAAGGATACAGACTTTATCAAATTTATTAATGAATGTATAGATTTTTTTATTTCCACCAATGTCACGCCTGATGTAACTGCAGCCACAATCTGGGAAGCTTGTAAGGCCTTTCTGCGAGGTGAGATAATAGCTTTCACGGCCCATAAAAGTAAGACTGCCCACCAAAAAAGCCAGGCTCTTTACAATGCTGTATCTGAATTACAAACAAGATGTGCAGAATCTCCTTCAGCTGATTTGACTAAAGAGCTACTACTAAAAAAGTCTGAATTTGATTCTATGGCCACTGATGTAGCTGTTCGATCTATAACAAGGACCAGATATAGTTACTACGAGCTTGGTGATAAGCCGAGTAAAGTCCTTGCCCACCAGATTCGTCAGTCCACCTCAGCTCAGCACATCACTGAAATTTCTGTGTGTAATACTCCTTCTATTGACCCACAAAAAATTAATGAGCATTTTTTGGACTTCTATTCCTCTTTGTACAAATCTGAAACGTCACCGGATGAAAGCTGCTTTGAAATTTTTTTTAAACACTTTACAATCCCTACCATCGAATCAGACGTTGCTTCTGAATTAGATAAGCCGTTTACTGCCAGTGAAATTAAAAATGCAGTGATGGCTATGCAGAGTGAAAAGAGCCCTGGCCCTGATGGCTTTCCATCAGAATTTTATAAGGTTTTTATTGATAAACTGTCGCCCCTCCTCCTCAGTATGTTCAAAGAGGCTTCTGAATCTGAGGTCCTCCCACTTACTCTACAACAAGCCACAATTTCATTCATCTTAAAAAAGATAAAGACCCTCGTTTGTGCAGCAATTACCGCCCCATTTCACTGCTGTGTGCAGACGTCAAAATCATGGCAAAAATGCTGGCAAAGCGCCTAGAGCCCATAATGTCGACTATAATTAACCCCGATCAGACGGGCTTTATAAAAACCAGACACTCGTATCACAACATCAGGCGCTTATTGAACATTCTGCATTCACCCTCATCATCTAATACCCCAGAAATGGTCCTCTCGATGGATGCTGAAAAGGCTTTTGATCGGGTAGAATGGCCTTACCTATTTTATACCTTAAAGCGCTTTGGTTTTGGCTGCACATTTATATCTTGGGTTAAGTTGCTATATTCTTCCCCCTTGGCACGTGTTCGTACAAATAATGATCATTCTAAATATTTCCCTTTAGGCCGTGGTACCCGTCAGGGCTGCCCTCTCTCTGGCAGCAGCACTTAGATCTAGCAGTATGTGCGGCATCTCAAACGGTGGTTTAATTCATAAAGTGTCCTTGTATGCGGACGATCTTCTGCTGTTTGTCTCAGATCCGGACAACTCTATACCACTTGTCCTGTCCTTACTAAAGGAGTTCGGGCATATATCGGGCTATAAACTCAATTTTAATAAGAGTGAAATTTTCCCCGTTAACTCTGCTGCTGAAGCCTACTCGTTCACTAGTTTACCTTTTAAAGTTGCCTTGCAAAGTTTTAAATATCTTGGAATCTGCACAACTAAGGAGTTTTCAAAGCTTTATAAAACCAATTTTGATCCTTTACTTGAACAACTCACTCTAGATATGCAACGCTGGTCCATGCTACCTCTGTCTCTGGCAGGAAGGATTAGTTGCATCATGAATGTGCTACCCAAGTTTTTATATATTTTTCAATGCATTCCGGTGTTTATCCCAAAAAGGTTCTTTCAGTTACTTGATGGTTCTATTTCACAGTTCATATGGAATAAAAAACCTCCTAGAATGTGAAAGAACCTTCTACAGAAAAACAAAGAATGTGGCGGTCTAGCCTTGCCTAATTTTCTATTCTATTATTGGTCAGTAAACATCCGCACAATGCTGTTTTGGTGCAGTACTGATCATAACAAGCCAAATTGGCTGCCAATGGAGGAGGCCTCATGTGATTCTGCTTCTTTATTTTCTCTGTTGTGTCTTCCCTTGAAATTAACTGTCACATCCTACTCTAATAATATTATAGTTAAAAATTGTCTAAAAATCTGGGTACAAGTAAAGAGACATTTGGAGTTTCAGGGAATCTTGGTTCACTCACCGTTTGATTTGAATCCTCTTTTTCCTCCGTCACTTATTGATAGAACCTTTGTATTGTGGAGGAGCCATGGACTTGTCTCCGTGAAAGACTTTTTTATTGACGGCACCTTGGCTTTATTTGCTCAATTATCTTTGAAGTTTAATTTACCCAACACTCATTTTTTCAGGTATCTACAGGCTAGAGACTTTATAGTCAGACACTTCCCTGGCTCTCCCAGGATCCCCAATAGTAGTATGATTGATGCTGTGATGGAGATTCAGCCTTCTAAGAGGCATACAATATCAAAAATATATAATCTGTTACTGTCTAATGTCTCTGTAACATCTGATCACCTCCGGGCAGCCTGGTCTGAAGAACTTAGTGTAGAAATCAATGAGGAACAATGGCAATCTGCTCTGAAGAGTATTCATTCCTCATCTGTTTGTGCTAGACATTGTGTTCTTCAATGCAAGGTTGTGCACCGGGTTCACTGGTCCCGGAATAGGCTTGCTCGAATCTTCCCAGGTACTGACTCCAACTGTGCAAAATGTAACCAAGGTTCAGCTAATCTTTCCCACATGTTCTTGACTTGTCCTGCCTTGTCCATATTTTGGGACTCAGTCTTTGACTCACTTTCAGTTATTTCATCCACGATAGTTACGCGATCCCCTTTGACGGCGCTGTTTGGGACTCTCCCTGGCGACCACTCTATGCCACCGCATTTCGTGGAACTTGTTTTTCTCACGCTACTGGCTAGAAGAGCCATATTGATGCGCTGGAAAGACCCTCATCCACCTACTCATTCTCAATGGATAAAAGATGCCCTTTTTATCATGAAACTGGAAAAAATCAAATATACTCTCAGAGGCTCTGATGCCAAATTTTCAGAAGTCTGGTGCCCTTTCCTAGACCATGTTAGGACTCTTACTCCTGATGTTGTCCCTTAACTTATTTATTTGTTTATTTAGTTCTCTATCTGAGGTTGCTTCATTTTTTTCTATCCTCTTCCTGCCAGTAATTTTATCTTATTGACCTTTTTTTTTTTTTTTGTACCCACACTCTGATACACATGTGCACATTCAGTAGCACATGTGTTTGTGTTGGTTTGGCACATTTTTTGTTTTGTTTTGTTTTTTTGTTTTTTTCTCTTGAGGTTTGTGTTGGTTTGTGTCTTGTGTTGTGTTTTTGCTGTGTTTTGTTTTGGGTTTTTTCCCCTGAGTTCTTTGTTATTAAATCTGTTCACTTTTGTTAATGGTCACGTTTGGTTGGCCATTTACGTATCAGGTGTTTGTATGCTTCTGGTACTCTGTTTATTGCACCTTGGAAAATTCATAAATGAATCACACATAAAAAAAGAGAATATGGCTGTTGTAGTGACTATCAAAACTAGAAGAGTCACAGAGGTAAAAAAACAGGGCTCTGTCTGACATGCTTGCTCGTAAAAGGAAAACATAAAACCGTACTACAAAAATACTGTTTATTCTAAGCTTTCATAAAAACATACACTTAATTGCAACTAATTGCGGTCATCAGAAATGTGGCACCCTGCCTTTCCCTCTCTGCAGCAAACAGACACCTCAGGTAAGTGCAGGTGATCCATATGAAGCAATCACTCAGCCACAGTCACATACCCACACACACACACACACACACCCATGCAGATCCACTACACCCAGTGACAAGTGTGAATATCCCTGCCTCTACAGCTGTGTTTGTAGTCAGTCAATTACAGACCTGCCAACCTTGGCGAAATATTTTGCGTACCACTTAATCTCACACACGCACGCGCAAACACGCACGCGCAAGCACGCACGCACGCACACATACACAGCTCGCGCTCATGTCGATAGGAAAAAAAACTCTTGGTGCTTATTTCCCTGATATGACATCGTATTGTCAACGTGAAAGTAACGTTATTAACAGTACATATTTGCCAAAAGACACACACATACACTCACGCGTGTGCGCACACACACACACACACACACACACACACACACACACACACACACACACACACACACCATTTTACCGAAAAAAACGCCAGCTGCTGCGGGTGGGGGCACAGGGAACGGGGAGAGAGGCAAAGGGAGGCAGAGGACAGGAGAGAGCGGGAAAGAAAGTGTTCGGCAGACTCGTTATTCTCCGTTACTCTATGATGATTGGTTGAAATTGCACCACCACACTGCTGCATCCTGTTGTCAGGCATGAGTATTGCACTCACAGATGTCTGCAGCTTTTTGAGTAGTTTAATGAG
This sequence comes from Acanthochromis polyacanthus, assembly GCF_021347895.1. Classification (NCBI taxonomy): domain Eukaryota; kingdom Metazoa; phylum Chordata; class Actinopteri; family Pomacentridae; genus Acanthochromis; species Acanthochromis polyacanthus. The sequence goes on along the minus strand of NC_067113.1, from coordinate 64,732,123 downwards.
GCGGACCTTACCAGCGTATTTTGATGTCAAATTGCGTACCTGCTACGCAAAATGCGTACAGGTTGGCAGGTCTGCAATTACATTCAGTCTCATGTGAAATAGTACTAAGTATACACCTGTCATCAGTTCAGGTGAGTCTGACTGATGTTGAGTTTGACTCCAAATAAAGTTTAGCTGTTCCTGTATAGTTGTATCCTCCAGATAAAGCTAGGGTTCACAGAGCTTGCCCTGTCTTATACACTGGTGAAAATGCCCCCCTCAAAACAAGAAAAGAAAATCGTATTTCGAAGAATTTTTTACCTTGAAAAAATTCTGCCAATAGAACAAGCTTAGTAAGAGTTCCTGAAATAAGATTTGATAAGACATGATATGTAGAATATTGAGATCTTAAAATTAGCTGGCGGCCATCTCTCAATTGTCCTTCGACCTTCAAAAAAATCCTGGATCCAGACGGTGATCCGGATCACCTCCAAAATCTAATGGATTGTTACTTTTGCTCTTCCGGACATCCTGTAAAAATTTGGTGGAAATCCGTCCATGACTTTTTGAGTTATGCTGTTAACAGACAGACAAACAGATGGCATGGCGGAGGTCTGCGCTCTCCGAGTGCTTCTCTAGTTTTAAGCTATATTTTACCAGGATTGTCAAGTTTAGGTGTCTTAACCCTCCTGTTGTCTTCATTTACAGCACCAAAAAATATTGTTGCCTTGTCTGAAAAAAAAATCTGCAAAAAAAAATCCCAAAATTTATAAAAAATTGCAAAATCTTCAGAAAGAAAATTTCTTAAAAGTTTCCCTTAAATGATTTTTTAATCCCCAAATTTGGCAAGAAATTAAAAAATAAAAAAATAAAAATCGGAGTCCGGAGGGTGATGCGGCGAGGAGCAGAAGCGTGCTGATGAGTCGGGGGCGTTCTTGGCAAAATTAGTTAATTAAACTTAGCCTATTTCAATAATTCTATGGAAAAGAACTCCGTAAGAATCAGATCTCATACCCAGAGGAAGACCTAAGCGCTCCACAATGTCTACAACTCGTAAAATTGACCAAATGCTGTCCTCAACGCAGTCGCGGGCTAATAATGCTAACCACGAGCAAGCTAACAGCATTCAACCCAATGACGCCGAAGCTAACACAGCTAGCCAGACTTCTGCTAGCAGTACAACCTCGATTGAAGACAATGCTGCTGAACTAGACAGGTATTCAAGCAGGAAAGAAATGCTTCATGGAGATTATGCAGCGTTTGTGAATGAAATCAGAGGAATGTATCGCGAACACCAGGAGAATATTCAGAGAGTCGGGGCAGACGTGACAAGCATTAAAGATAGCATGGACTCGCTGAAAACAGACGTGGCTAACTTGGGAACTAGAATCGGTGAAGCGGAGGAAAGAGTGTCTAACCTTGAAGATGGACAGGCAAGTCTCACTAACATCACGACTGATTTGAGTGCCAGAGTCGTTCAACTCGAAACCCGCATGCAGTATTTGGAAAACTACAGTAGACGGAATAACCTGCGGATCAAAGGGATCCCAGAATCTACTGAGCGGGAGGGTAAAGTGACCGATTGTGTGAAGGACGTGTTACGCAGCCTGTTTCCCGACACTGTGGAGGTGAATGACATTGTCATTGAGAGAGCCCACAGAGTGCCCATGGCAAGACCGCGTGATCGGCAGGTCCGTCCAGCTCCGCGTCACATTTTGGTGAGATTTTTGAGATATGGCGACCGAGAGAAAGTTCGTCTCCGAGCGAGAGAGCTTGGCACCTTTCATTGGAATGGTATAAAAGTGGACTTCTTCCCCGACTTCACCAAGGAAGTACAGGACAAGCGGAGCAAGTTCACAGAAGTCAGGCACTTGTGCAAGAGGAAAGGATTACGATACACCTTACAGTACCCAGCGGTGTTTTGGGTCACTATTGACGGCGTGCTCCAGCGGTTTGAGGACCCTGCTGCAGCGAAGAGGAGCGTAAACAACTATCAACCTCCGAACAACGGCGAATGAACAATGACAATACGGTACTCTCCAACTGTTGTACTTCATGATTAGTTGACCAAATTTTTGAAAAGAGTGCTTAATACGGTTTTTTTTCGTTTTTTTTCCTCTCTGACTTTACCTTGAATTAATATACTAACAATAGTTGTTGGGGGGTTTTATACACCTATCCTTGATGGCGTTAATTCAATATATTTCATAATTGCCAAGCGTCCGACTCGGATGTCCTCTATGCTTACCACACGGTCAGTGGTTTCGAGATGGTGGGGGGTGTGGGGAGGGGGTATATGGGGGGATGTTTTGAAAATGTTCTTGTTCATGTTCAAGGGATTTAAGGCCAGTCTTTTTTGCTTTTCTCTAGGCACTTATATTTACCTGAAATATATTTCTGGTTCATCAAGGCATAATATACTGCAATTATGGCATCATTAATTAAGGTTTGTTCTTGGAATGTTAATGGACTGGGCTCTTTTGTCTTTTGACTATAGAGCTAATCCTACTCCATCTGCGCTTACCGGGCTGGTGGAGGTTAAATATGAGCTGAATAGGATCCTGTCTAAAAAAGTAGAATATTCTCTTTTCAAAATGAAACAAAAATGGTATGAATCTGGGGATAAAGCTAGCAAGTTACTTGCTAGCCAGCTAAAAGCACAACAAGCAGCTCACCAAATCAGTGCGATTAAAAATAAGAATGGCAAAATTATAACAAATCACAAAGAAATCAATTCAATTTTTCAAGAATTTTATAAAGAACTTTACACTGAGGAAGGAGAATTACAGCTACATAAAGCAAATGAGTTCTTCGAACAACTTAAACTTCCAAAACTTACTGAAGATAAAATGGAAATCTTGGAACAACCCATAACATTAGAGGAAATAAAGAAAACTATCAACATGACTCCTAATGGGAAAACCCCTGGTACAGATGGAATACCAAACGAATTTTATAAAAAATTCATATCTGAACTCAGCCCTGAAATTTTAAAAGTGTTTAACTGTGCAATTGCTTCTCAGGAACTCCCCTTCTCAATGTCAGAATCCTTGATTACACTCATACCAAAAAAAAGGAAAAGATCCATTAGAATGTGGCAGTTACAGACCCATTAGTCTTTTATGCTGCGACGCTAAGCTTTTCACTAAGATTTTCGCACTAAGAGTAAATAAGGTAATAGCTAGCATAATACACCCTGACCAGGTTGGGTTCGTTAAGGGCAGGACCTCCTCTGATAGCCTGAGACGTCTTCTACACCTTGTCTGGAAATCACATGACTCATCTGACCCTGTTGCTGCTTTATCATTAGACGCCGAAAAGGCATTTGACAGGGTCTCTTGGAGTTATTTGTATTTCACACTAACCAAATTCGGATTCGGCTCAAAATTTCAACAAATCGTCAAAATGATATATAAAAACTCTAAAGCCATGGTAACAACTAATGGGTTGAGAGCCACAGGATTTTCTCTAGAACATGGGACAAAACAAGGTGACCCACTTTTGCCCCTACTTTTTATTATTGCACTTGAACCTCTGGCTCAGACCATCAGACAGGACGATGACATTAAAGGCATATTTATGGGTGGTCATAATAATAAAATGCTTATTTTTGCAGATGATATTTTAATTCTATTATCTGACCCCCAAAAATAATTTCCTGTACTTCTGAATAGAATAAAGGCATTCTCCAATCTATCGGGTTATAAAGTAAACTGGGCAAAATGTGAAGTAATGCCATTGTCTAAGTTGTGTTTTCAGAGTCATTTTGACAATTGGAAAATCAAATGGGTTCCAAAAAACCTTAAATATTTGGGAATTCTCTTAAACCCAGGTTTGGAGAATATTGTTGTAGATAACTTCGAACCTGTGGTACAAAAGATTGATCTTCTTTTAAAGGGGTGGGACAAACTCCAGATTTCTATATGGGGTCGAGTGCAAGCAATTAAAATGGTTATTACACCGAAATTAAATTACCTTTTCAGCTTACTCCCTCTTACAGTTCCACAATCTATTCTCAAAACATTAGATACATTAATAAATCGTTTTTTATGGGCAGGAAAGAGACCCAGAATGACTCTTAAAAAGCTTAAGTTAGCACCCGGCATGGGGGATTGTATTTGCCAAACTTACAATTGTATCATGATGCTTTTACGGGTGCCCAGATAGAAACACTTATATCAACCAATGATAATAAACCAATATGGACTGAATTGGAGGATGAAATGAATGCTCCATTTAAAGCATCGGCTTATTTATCTCAAGATCTAAATAGCATCATTAAATCTAACCCAATTATTATGCCCACACGAAAAGTATGGATGCAAATTCATAGATCCAAAAAATCTTGTCCATTTCTCATTGGCTCGGCATCTGTTTGGAAAAACCCTAAGGTTAAAATAGGGGGAAGACTATATTTTGGGAAAAATGGTTTAAAAAAGGGATCACCAAAATTGGGCATGTTGTTCAAAATAACACAGTTCGCACATTTCAGGACCTTCAATTAACATATAGTCTTTGCAACAAAGAACTTTGGCGATACCTTCAATTAAGAGACTGTTTAATAAAACTTGAACAACCTCTTACAAATATCCCTCTCAAATCATTAATACAATCCAAATTTCAAAAACTCAGTAGTCTTCCACACCTTGTAAGCAATATCTACAAATATCTTATTGAGGATAACAGTGTGGTTAACAAGAGTTTAAAAACTGTCTGGGAAAGAGACCTGCAGATTAGCTTTGCTGAGGGCGAATGGGACACTCTGGTCGGACACATGTCTCAAGCTTATCCAATTTAAAATACTTAATCGACTGTACTGGACACCGGTAAGGCTTCATAAGGCAAAAATCAGTTTATCCAATATGTGTTGGAGATGTCATTCTGACCCAGGTGATATGATCCATATGTTTCTCACTAGTCCAAAACTGTCAGGTTATTGGAACAAAGTAATGGAGAAGTTATGCTATTGTTTGAAAACAAAAATTGTCTTGACCCCTCAGCTTTGTCTTTTGAATAACTTGGACTCTTCGACTGGTTTAAGAGGAAAAAAAGGTTCTCTGGCTGAAGACTGCCCTGACCACAGCCAAAAGGGTGATTCTAAGACATTGGAAAGGACAAAATGATCCTACTTTTTCGGAATGGCTCAGCGCATATTCAGAGACTGCCTCATACGAACGTCTAATATATAAAATAAATGGACAAATTGATATTTTTGAAGAGATTTGGGAACCGCTTCTATCTAATTGTAAAGAATCCTAACTTCGACTAGAGATAATATTTTGGGTGCCTTTCTTTTTCTTTTCTTTTCTTTATGATTGTTCCATTATGACTGGCCGTGGGGTTGGGGGTTCCGGGTTTTGGGATGAAAAGTAAGAAAATGTTTCCTTCCTTATTGTATTACTTAGAAGATACCGCACTGGTTGCATATATTTGTTCTAATTTTGTGATACTGCTTTTCTGTAACTTGCAACATTTTGCTGTGAAGGAATAAATAAATATAATACTGAAAAAAAAAATTCTAAAAATTGTAAATATTTAAAAAAATTAATAAAAAATCTTAAAAAATATCTAAAGTGATTCCATGTATGTTAGGATCCTGCTCCAGCCCCTTCCCTTCTTCCCCCTTCTTCCTCCTTTCTCCCTTGGTTCCTGGTCTGTTTCTGTTTTGATCTGTCTGTCACCTCTCCCTCATGTCTCTCTCTCTCCCTGCACTCTACCTGCTGATTACTGCAGTGAGGTCAGCTGCAGTCATCAGCTGAACTCAACTCACCTGTTTTCCACCTCACCTCCAGCTACTTAAGCCCTGTGCTTGCATTCACTCCTTGCTGGACCCATGTGCCTTCAAAGATTCACACCCAGCCATGGACTCTGTTGATCTCTTTTGGATTCTCTTCCCCTCACTTCAACTCAATATTCTCCCTGGATTCTGGCCTCTATCAGCTCGTCTGCAACCCAGCTCCATCCCAGCTTTCATTCTGTTTCTGGACTCCGTGGCCCTGCTTCCTAGTCAGTTTTTGTTCCCCCTTTGTGAGTATTCCCTGTTTAGTTAGTGTGTCTTATTATATTCAGACTGGTTTTCTATTGTTCTCGTCCTGCTAAGTTTATCTTTAGATTTTGTAAGTTTAGTGATTACTTCTCAGTTTTAGTTGGTTGAGTTTGCCTCAGTTCAGTCCTTTCTCTTGTCTTTTTACCCCTGCTTGTGTCTGTAATGCCCCTTTGATGTCTTTTCAACATTTCTGTTCTGATAAAGTTTCAGATTGAGTTTCGATTGTTGGATAGCCAGTTAGTTTTGTTCTTCCTCACTGCTCAGTTTTTCCAAATTTGCATCTGCTTTGTTTTTAGTAAAATACAACCAGTATTCCCTGTTTTCCTTGTGTCTGCCAGTTCTGTGCCTGTACTTGAGATTGTCCCCCATAACACTATATATATATATATAATGTGTCGTGTGTAAAAGTTCTCATATTTTCTTTAAGAACAAATTGGCTCGAATTTGGTTGATTTGATTCCATTCTAAATCCATAGAACACTGGTGTCTGTATGAGATTTAGAGAAAACAACCACTTGCTTCCTTCTGCTGATCTTGTAGAACTAAAACTAGCAGCTAATTTATGTTTCTACAACCTGTATTCTATATCTTTCTTATATTCTATTTTTGTCCACACAAGAATGACTTTGTTTGAAATATGTTTATTTCTCACTTTATAACAGATTTTGATCATTGAAAAAGAATCTTGCGCAGAACAGCAATAGAAGAACATCAGCATCCATTTTGCTGATATTTTTCAACTCTTTTCCTCTTGTATGACTTTATCAGTGATGGAGCTTTGGGTAGTCGTAGCACTTGCTTAGAGGTGGGCCAATTGCAAAGCTAGGTGGTCAACTAGGTTCTGGAGGAGTTGGTTATGAACTGAAATAGTTGCAATTTATAACAGCTGGTAGGGTTTTTTTTGTTTGTTTTTTTTGTTTGCAGTTTAACACACAAACAACAATGGTTAAAACGGTACAATATAAAGTTTAGAAAAAACCCCAAATTTAAAAAAAAAAAGTCTCTTTACATAAAAAAAAAAGTAGCAAAATAAAATGCATAGTGTCCTGAGTGTCTCTCTCTGAGACCTTTGGTTTGTCCTTCCTTGTGTCACTCTTTAATTTTTTTCTTTCTCTCTACTACCCAGGTAGGATAGATGTGTGTTCATGTGATTGGTTCTTATCTGAAAATCCTGTGAGAACAAGAGATGTTGATCCTTCCATGACGATTGAAACAGCTGGCTACACCGCCTCAGACGTCCATCTGAAGTAGTCCTCGCTGGGTCTGGCTTGCCATCAAACTTTCTGCACAAACTTTATCTAAGTCTCTAATCCAAGCAACAAAAAAAAAAGTCTGTACATGCAGTACAGAGCAATCAGTAAATCATCACAAAAAGGCTTCTATTCCATATCAAATTGAACGAATGAGATCTCATCAAATTCTAAAATTCAGGTTCTTACTTTTTTTTTTTTTACGGTTTTTAACCCTACTGTTTTTAAGGCCTTTCAGTGCATTTTTAAGAGTATTTCACTCAAAAATTACATTCACACATTTCTTAACATCATATATAACATGAAATAAACCATTTCTCTTGACTTGAGTAATTGTAGCCCTATAAGGTACAGTCAATTCCATCCATTTTCAGTACAAAAATATTGTATTTGTAAATAAAAATATGATGAGAAATATAGGGAATATTGGACGCACATCGCGAGGTGCATTTTCTCGAAAACGACCTATTCGTGGATTTAGGGACGTAACGATTACCGGTTAAAATGATAAACCGCGGTAAAATGTCTGACTGTTAGTACTACCGTTTCAAATTTTAATTACTGTTAAACTGTGTTTGATTGCCACAATCCGGAAAATCTCAGGAATAAGCCTACTACTGTTGAGAAGTGCAGCAGCCAATCGGACACATGCGCCCCGCGCGCATGCGTACTGCACAGTAAACAACTTGTAAATATGGCGGAGGGCAGCAATACCGGCCAACTGGAGATTTTTCCACCGTCCAAACGTACTAACTCTGAAGTCTGGGCCAGAGGCGTCACTAGGTTTTAAGGACAGGGGGGCTTAGCCCCCAGGAGATGCACAGGATGTGAGTGAACATTTAATTTTACAGCTAACAAAAACTGAGAAATTGCTTTCCCACATTAAGATTTAGATTTATTCAGAGATACTTTACTGTGTAAATGTTTTTACACCACAGTGGCCACGACTTTTGCTCACAACACAATAACTCAGAGCTGCCACGTTGTGACCAGACCTCAGAGTGAGATTTGGTTTGTGCAGGATGCTGAACCTGCCCGGCCAGCAGGCTGATGGGTCCCCCTATATAGAGCCGGGTTCTGCTCGAGGTTTCTTCCCTGTTAAAAGGGTGTTTTCCATGCCACTGTCGCCTTTGGGCTTGCTCTGGGGGTCAGGCATATGGGTTCTGTAAAGCGTCTTGAGACGATTTGACTGTAATTGACACTATATAAATAAAATTGAATCGAACTGAATTGATGGGGGGTCTGGGGGTCCTCCCCCAGAAAATTTTGAAAATTACTGATCCTATTTCCTGCATTCTGGTATATTTTATGAGCATTTTGTTAAAATCTTATTATAGAGGGATAATAAAAAAACAATGTTGAACTGAAAAAAAAGGCAAAAAAAACCCTGCAATGGCAGGCAGTATTGAAAATGGTTCTTCATGTAAAATATGGATGAAAGGTCTGTGGCTGGATGTGCACAACACATTTCAGCATTTTCCATAAATATGTGCATAACTGAAATAACTCCAGCAACCACTTGTAACATTTGTCTTGGAGGATTCTAATGCACAACAGCTTCAATTTGACCACATCAGCCAACTAAACAATAAAAAGTGCTTAAGCAAAAGCAAAACATCTTTATAACTTAAATTATCTATTCACTGAACAGAATTACAATCACACACTAAACTCTGTCTCACAGGAGCAGGGTGACATGGACTAAAATCAGGACTAAACCAGGTCTGACTGGATATCACAGGAGCAGGGTATCATGGACTAAACCCAGGACTAAATGAATTAATAACTTATTAACGAGGCCCAAAAATAAATAATAAAGACTGTCAACTCAGAATAAATGGCACAATTGTAAACAGGAACAGGGAAAAATGAATTTTTGTGAGCCATGTTGTACTCCCTGGTGGCTTTTTTTGAAGCCTTGATGATCTCTGGGGTGGGTTCCCATTTCTTGCATGGCTCCAAACCAGCCATTTTAATAGTCATAATAGAGGAGAGTGTTCCCTCTAGAGCCACAGTGCTCCTGGTCTTAGTCTTCTTTAGTCCAACCAGTGAAAACAGAGTCATATTAGGTCCAAAACTTAGCAAAATTATTTATTTATTTATGTCATATATTTGGCTTATATATATCTCTCTTGGCTATCTCCACTTTCCAATCATTACTCTAATAAATAAAAGCTCAAGTTAAATAAGTCTTATATGATGCACCTGGACTGAAATGTTTCATATTTCATATTCATGTCAAGTTCCATAAAACTCCAAGACTGTCTGCATCACAAATGACTCTCTCCTGTAAAATCCTTTAGACTCACGTTTCCAGTAGAGGTTTCTCCCCTCTCACTCTCTCTGCTCCTCTGCCCTGACTCCTACAGGTCAATAGGGGTAGTGGAGTGATTATTATTACTATTATTGTTATTATTATTCACATAATCATACGTGAATGAGCTCAGCTCCTGTTTCACTGTGTGTATCTGTTGCTGGAGCTCATGCTCCAGAAGGAAGTCACCCCAAAGATAGTATATGGTAAAAAAAAAAAAGAGTGCACACCCAACTCTATGAACAACCAGAACCTTCACAGTGCATTTCAGACTAACTAGCTAGCTAAGTAGCAGCTTCTTTTAGAGCTGAAATGTCACTTTTGACCGCAGAACAACAAAGGTAAGACGTGCACAGAGATACAGCAGCGTCTCACACTGCCTCCTTTACAGGGGGCTCTCTCCTACAGAGTGAACAAGCCAGGTTTTTATTTGTCAAACAGGGAGCATTTGGTTCATTAATTACATGGGACTTTCTGCTGTTAGCTGGGGGGCTGGAGCTAACTTAGTGATACTATCAGCAGTAATGAATACTTACTCTCCTGAAAACATTTCGCATATCCATTCTTGTTCACGTTCTTCTCCTAATGCTGCCTCGTCAGTTCTGTTCCCTATAAACACATGCTGGAGGTACCAGCAGCCTAGGTTGCAGGGAAAACGTGGACTGGATTTCAGTGATGTGGGCGTGCTCCATATGAACAAGTGGAATGGACTGCAATAACGACGCACCGACTCAGACTCTCTACCTTCCTCTATGAAGTGAAGAGAAACTAAGATTTATGATCGTATCTAAGTTAAAATGACTGGTTATGTGATTATGTATTTAAACTCATATTCTGGTCACAATATATGGAACTTTTTGGCACTTTTTTGTAAAAAAACAAAAACAACTTTTTAAAAAAATAAATGAACATAAAATTATTTAGGGGGGCTTATGAATATTTTAGGCCTAAATAGGCCTAAAATAGGCCTAGTGACGCCACTGGTCTGGGCGTACTTCGGATTTTATAAAGACGCGCAAGGGAGACTGGTGGAAGAAAGCAGCCCAGTCTGCCGAAAATGCCACAAAAAAATATCGGCAAAGGGTGGAAACACGTCCAACATGATGGCTCATCTATGGGACCACCACCCGCAACTGTGCAGCGAGTTAAAGGTAAGTTAACTTGAAATGAATGCATGTGGGGCTTAGGGAACCGTGAAAACTGTGCGTGTTCGTCTCGTTTCTGCTCCGGCACAATACTAGCTCCGTGGCTAAAACTAAATGCACCGTTTTTGCCGACAGAAAGTCCGACATAGAATCGTCTCGTTTCTGCTCCGGCACAATACTAGCTCCGTGGCTAAAGCTAAATGCACCGTTGTTGCCGACAGAAAGTCCGACATAGAATCAACGGCCGGTTAATGTTCAGAAAACAGCGTTACATGTTGTGTGTGGGTGTGTGTGGGTGGTTGGGGGAGGGGGGTGCATGTGTGTGTGCGTGCGTGCGCGTGTGTGATGATGAATAATAATAATTATTTAATAATAACCATTATAAATTTGCTTTCCACTTATTTACAGAGAGGGCGTGTAGTGGACAGAACCAGGACAAATCCTCCAACAGCTTCTACTTCTTCGGTCACAGTGGCACAAACAATAACCCAGGCGTTTGAAAGGAAGGCTGCTTATGCACCGACATCGAAACATGTCAAAGACCTCACAGCAGCTATCTCATATTTTATTGCAAAAGACATGATGCCATTTCAAACTGTTGAGAGGCCTGGATTTTTGAAGCTGATGAAGGTTGCTGTGCCTCACTATAAAGTTCCTTCATGAAATCATTTTTGCAAGACTGAAATCCCAAAGATGTATAATGACCTCAAAGCTGAGGTTGCAAAAAGTGTAACTCAGGGAACATACTACGCTGCAACCACAGACATCTGGACCAGTGAAAGTGGGGCAGGGCAACCCTACATAAGCTTCACCATACACTACCTCAGCCCAGACTGGAAGCTGTCATCACACTGCCTGGAAACCCAGTTCTTTCCAGAGGATCACACATCTCAAAACATCACAGAGTTTTTCAAGAACATGCTGGAGGAGTGGAGGATCAAGAAGCAAGACCTCTGCTGCGTTACAACAGACAATGCAACCAACATGGTGAAGGCTTTTGAAGAGTTCACAGATCTGTGGCTTGGGTGCTTTGGGCACAACTTAAACCTGGCTATCTCAAAGGCTCTGAAAATCCAGAGGGTGGACACAGCAGTCAGGGCCTGCCGTCATCTCATCCAAGCCTTTTCACGGAGCTGGAAGAGAAAGAGAGCACTGAAAGAAAAGCAAAACACCCTCAACATTCCACAGAAGGCTCTCATCCATGATGTGGTGACAAGATGGGGATCTACACACAAGATGGCTGAGCGTTTCCTCAGCGAACAGCAGCCAGTCTGTGCCACATTGGCTGCTGAAAAGGGAACGTATCATTTAATGCCCAAGGATGCAGACATTAGTGTCATGGAGCAACTCTGCCAGCTGCTTGAGCCCCTGAGCAAACTGACTGACACACTTGCCTCAGAGACACGTGCGACACTGTCAGCCTTGAAACCTCTTCTGGACCACATCACCTATGATGTTCTGGTCGAAAAAGGTGAGGATTCAGCTTTGACCAAAGAAATGAAACGAGTGATGAGAGAAGATCTTAACAACCGATACACAGAGAAGGCAAAGGGAGTGATGGGCATGGCGTGTTTCATTGACCCCTGCTTCAAAAGCAGCTTTTCAATTAATCCTGAGGCTGCAACTGTTGAGAGCTGTGTACACAAGGAAGCCTTGAAACTGGCACCTGTAGAGATCAGGGAAGAACCACAAAGCACCAGCAGCACCTCCACCGCACTAACACCTCCAGCATCAGAGGAGAAAGGCCTGGCTGGATTGTTGAGAAAGATTTCCTCAGCAAGGAACCAGAGAAGGGAGGAGGGTCAGTTTATGACCACTGCAGAGCGAGTGAAGGAAGAGATAAAGCACTGCTTGTCTCTGCCATCCATTCCAGCAGAGGAGGATCCACTTGTGTAGTGGAGGTGGCATGCATCAGAGCTGCCTCATCTTGCCAGGGTTTCCAGGAAGCTTTTGTGCATCCCAGCAACCAGCGTGCCATCTGAGAGGGTATTCAGTGCCAGCGGGCACATTGTCTCCCCTCAAAGATCACTTCTCAAGCCAGACAAAGTAAATATGCTGACATTTTTACATTTCAATCTCAACTAGTGATCAAAGTCAGCAGCAAGCAACACCTTATGGTGGGGACTACAGACAATCAGTGTGGCTCATTTGATTTGTTTACATATTTTATGTTATTTTAACCACCATCTGCACTACACATTTGTTTACATGTGGCTGTATTGTTCTTGCATCCACTTTACTGTGTTTTATATAGTAGTGTTATTGTATTATATTATATTTGTAAGACTAGATCTTTCCAAGCACTGAATGTGAAGATTCATACAATTTGCACAATATAAAGAATGTAAGTTTATTTATTTGTTAATGTTTATGAGGCAGTGGCACCTTACTTTTTTGTTGTACTTTATTCCTAATGTTGCTTTCAAGCAAACGGATTACCTCCTGCCTCTTTTAAGGTCCCCTCTTTAATTTTTGTAGCTTATTAATATGTTATTTAAGGTTTAAGTTCATATTTTGATTGTTTTTTCTAAAATAAAAACGTTGTTCATTGATTTAAGTGTGCCTATGAGTACTTTTTAAACATTTTGAACATATTTCACAATACCGTGACAATATCGATAACCGTGATAATTTTGATCACAATTATCGTGATGTCAAATTTTCATATCGTTACATGAGGGGCATTAGCCCCAGCTTCCAGCAACTGAATCACATGGCTTATGTTTGGATCTGCTTCCTGATATTTTTTGAGTTCCTCATCAGAAAAGAGTGGTACTGTTACTTGCCCTGACAACTCCTCTTCCACATATACATCTGGTACAGCGTCAGCATGTGTGGCAAGAGACTCAACCAGTTTGATGGAAGGTAAGCGGTTATCTGTCTCATCAAGAAGATGGCGGTGACATAGAGCTGAAACTGTGTCTGAACTCAACCCGAGATGATCTTGGGATGCTGAGAGAAGGCATGAAGTAAGCTGTTTGATACGCTCTTCCTCCTCCAGCGAAACACTGTCTGCGGCTAACTTGTTGTGTGGCCGCCGTGACAAGCCATCTGCATCTTGGTTAGCTTTCCCAGCCCAGTATTTGATGCAGAAATCAAAGGTAGAAAGGGCTGCTAACTATTGATAGCTGGCTGCATCCAGCTTGGCATATGTGAGTATGTATGTGAGTGGGTTATTGTCTGTGACTACTGTGAATGTGTTGCTGTACAGGTAGTCATGGAATTTCTCAACTATTGACCACTTCAATGCAAGGAACTCCAGCTTGTGGGCTGGATACCTCGTCTCACTTGGTGTAAGTCTCCTACTGGCGTATGCGATCACTTGCATTTTACCATCCTGCTCCTGATATAAAGCAGCTCCCAAGCCGCTTGAGGTTGCGTCAGTATGGAGAACATATGGAAGCTTCTGATTGGCAAAGCCCAATACTGGAGATGATATCAGCTTCTCTTTTATGCACTCAAAAGTCTTTTGACAGGCAGGTGTCCACCTCTCTGCAAAAGGTTCTTTGGGATTTAAATAGCTGCCTGTACAGTTGACTCTCTTTTGGACTTTCCTGATTGGTGGGTAGCCCCCTGTGAGGTCATTCAACGGCTTTGTGATCTTAGAGTAATCCTTTACAAAACGGCGACAATAGCCGGCGAAGCCTAAGAAAGACTTCAGCTGCTTCAGAGTCTGTGGTTCTGGCCATGGCTTTATGGCTGAGATCTTTTCAGGGTCAGTCTTAACTCCGTCTCTTGAGACGATATGGCCCAAGTATCGTACAGATGTCTGAAAGAACCTGCATTTCTTGTGGGACAACTTTAGACCGTTCTCCCTTAAGTGTTGGAGAACATGCTGCAACCTTTTTTCATGCTCTTCGAGGGAGTCAGAGAATACAATTAGATCATCAAGGAAGACCAGGACTTCTTTGAGGTTAATGTCTCCCATACACCTCTCCATTAACCTGTGAAAGGTGCTGGGTGCATTGGTTATTCCTTGCGGCATTCGATTGAACTCATAAAATCCCATTCCACTCTTATTTCTCTGGTGCCTAGCTTCCGTTACTCCTCTCTCCTCGGTCTCTCTGCGCACGCTGCAGCAACGTCTGCTCAGAAGAGCTGCGCAGAAGATAAACAAACCCAATGTGAGGCCGTGCATTTCTATGCAGGTTACACTAATATCACAATTTCTTTAAAAGTATAAAAGGTAACCTAAAAAAATTAAATGGAATGATATCAAAAACATATTTTTTTCAGGAAGAGGTGGAAAATGAAATGATAAAAAAAATTCATACAAAGATATTGCAAGAAAATGACCTGACCAGGTCATTTTTGAGCCACTTGTGCATCTAAGGGTTAATGGAATACAATGACTTTGACAGCTATTATTTCAGGACCAAACATCTGGAATTCTACTAAAGGGACCAAAATTATCAGAATACCTGGATTTGCTGCCTTGATGAAGGCACAACAGCATGTTAATTTTCAGGGCGTATATAGAGAGTCTATTAGTTTTAGCTGAACCATCTGAGAACAGGCGAGTGAAAAGGATAGTGGCCAAAAATATCTAAAAAAAAAGTATTTTTATATCAACTTTTTTGTGTTTTTATCATACAATAATAATGATGAATTAAAGCTAAAGGCATATTCAATAATGTAATCACCCATTAATTATGGGCTTGTTACTAATCTATATTGCATTAGTAAATTATTTATAAACCACTAATAGAGCCACTTCTAACTGTATAACAGGAACCAAAAGAAGATGATAGGGAATGTTCATCAATTAATGAAGGACCTTAAGGGTAACATTTAGCAAAAGATTGATTTGACATAAATCAAGACTGATTATGTCTCTATAGTAACATGTACAGTAAAAGTTCACTATGAAATTAAGTTGTGGGAAAGTGCAGCAGAAGGTGTTAAAAAAAATCCCCCACCTCTGTTTTTGAGGATCCACGTCCTCCTTCTGTCTGTTCCCGTCCTGTGGAGGAGAGGGTAGTGGAGGGAGTGATGTAGGGCTCTGAGCCCTTGACCAGCTCTCCCAGTCTAGGGTGAAGAGGCTGCAGCTGGGCCATACTGGGTAAAAGTGGTGTGTGTGATAGAAAGACAGAGGGAGGAGGGCGAAAGAGGACAGGAGGGTGATAAACGACACTGGAAGACTGTGGTTGCTAGTTAACCATGAACCTGATCTCTCTCTCTCTCTCTCTCTCTGTGTGTGTGTGTGGTTGATGTTTTTGAGCAGACCATACTGTATTTTAGTCAGGCTGTTTTGTTGCCTCCACCCACCATTGTCAAGCTAAAATGCACCAACCATCACCATGGCTACGAAGAAACAGAAGGTGCCTGTATTCATCTGAAATGTATAACAATCAGTAAACACCCTATAAGAGTATGGATTTAATTCCAGAAAAGTAATTCTGAATAAGTGTTGTACATTACATTTTGGGCATCCACAGGCAGGTTTCCAGACTTTGCAGGATCCATTTGAAACTCTCCCTTGGGGATAATATAGCCCACAAAGGACATAGTGGTGGCATGGAATTCACATTTCCCAGCCTTGATGAACAGGCGATTCTTCATAAGACGCTCCAGGACTTGTTGGAGGCTGTGAATGAGAATGCATGTTGTCCCTTGAATGATGAATTAAAAGATTTTTACATTGCAGTTGCCAGGAGGGCTGCCAGATTTTTGTCAGGCTGCCTTTTTATTGACATGGTTGGAAAAATAAGACACCTGTAGAACTACAAATGGCTCGCTCTGTGATGTAAATGTATGGGCTGTTTTTCACTGCAGAAACTTATGGCTCAGTTTAGGGGCAGCCCAAATCTTTGTGAGTTTTCTAAACATGAGAACCAACCTGAGAACCTGTGTAGAACCCCTTCTAGTACTACCTACTCCTTCTACTGCTTGAAAACAATTTAAATAGAAAAAAAAATCTATCCACTTCACCTCTTAAGTGGATAGATTGTACGGGACATGGAGAATGTCACAGGAATACTATGAGATTTTGTTTGAAAAGGCAAAAATGCTACAAGATTTTCTTACAATGTTGATTTTTGATTGCAGGGTCTGAGCATATCTCCATGGCTACACTGCTGTTTTTATTTTCAGAACTATGTAAATGACGCACATCTGCCACTGTGGCCACACGTAATGATGAGTTTGCAGTAAATATTAAAACATGGTGTAACAGTGGCCCTCAAAAAAGCAGTCAGTCATGCCACGTTTACAGCATTACACAACTCAAACTATTGGTAATAGCATGTGAGGAAGATTGTTTTATTTCATCCCGCATAAAGAATCAAGGGGCCTAAAATAGTCTAAAATTGTCATTAAACAGTCATTTACGTTTCCAGCCTCTTTTTCATGGCAGCAACGAATTAAATTCCATTGATCCCCGTTTTCCATTCCTCCAGATGGCAACACTTTGAGCATGCTAAACACTTTTTTGACACTGAGGCACTTAAAGAAAGAGATCCCATCCATCAGGTATTGCCTGAAGACAAAACTTTATTAATAAACCAACAAGCATAGCATGTCAAATACAATGGCCAGGAAACACAGGCAGGCATGTATAAAAACCCAAACAAACCATAAAAGTGGAGATGGGCTGGCTGAAGCCTTGCCAACAGCTATAAACAGAGTGGCAGAGAGAAGAGAGAACGATGAAAAGAAAGAAGCTGTAAAAGAGATGGTATGAAGAGTGAGGTTGCTGTTTACATCCACACAATAAAGACATTCACAAGTGTCTGATAGAGCGTAGGGACCAATCTGCTGGACTGGAAACTACTGCAGCAACAGAGGAGGACGAGGTGCAGGATTGTTTGTCAGTGACGCCTCACGTTAATAGTGTGACTTCGCATGGTGGTGCTGTCGTGACACTACAGTATGTAGCTGAACAGTTAATGCTGGTTATACTTTGTTAATACTCTGCTCACTCCTCTAATGCAAACAAAACACTTCTGAGAAAAGACAGAAAGAGAGAGAAACATCACTGTTCATAGATCACGAGTGGAATGGAGCATAGTTCACACAGGCCTTGAAAAAAAGTGCACCAATGCTCAAGTTTACCAAGTCAAATCAACTTTTTTTACCTTTTAATATCACAGAGAACAGAGAAGCTCTACAATGATACCATTCAAAGTAAGAAATCATGATGGAAAAGTCAGTGGGAAACTAACACACCATGGACCTCAACAAAAAAGGATTGAAAAATCTACAAAAAAATATTACTTGATCAAAGTCTTTTGACTTCCCGAGCTATTGTAGCTTGCCAATCAGAAAATGACAGAAAGGAAGGATTTAAGCGCCTCCTGCAGCACAAGTCACTAGCAACAATTCCACTTCCAGGCTCCCAGCAGCCTACCATCACATCCCACAACTTTTTATTACTCACATTACTGCCTCCAGCAGGGAAGACAGAATATTTATGACTTATATTTCACTTTTTTTGAAGAAAGTGAATCCTATCTAGTGCTTTTTTATGATTCTTTTTTATTGATTCCAAAAACATATAGTACAAGAGAACAATCATCAAATGTAACATTTTCTTCCTTCCCCACCCCACCCCTCCCCTCCATCCCGCACCTCCCTGAACACAATCCTTCTCTTCTTTCTTAACTAAAACAATAAAAGAACTATAAACCAAGCTATATACTCCTACTCCTACTCCTTTAGCATATACACATATTACACATATATTACTAAGAAAATAAATACTAAATGATAATAAACAGTACTGGTTAAATGGGTAAGATAGATAGGTAAAAGAAAAATTATACAAATAAATGAAAAATTGAAGGAATAAAACTAAACATTCGTATAAAAAAGGAAATATAGGTTAATTGAAGAGAAAATGAGTTTAAATTAATTAATTAAAATGGATAATATTTTAAAGTAATCAAAAATTGTTTTTTATAAAATAGAAGTTAAAAAAACAAGGTTAGGGTATACACAAGTAAATGAATTTAAAAAGGGATTGAATATGTAACAAATTAGAATAAATATAAATAAAAAAAAACGATACATGTGTACACGTATACCTACACACATATACCTATGTATATGTAAATATACACGCATGCGCACGAGCGCTCCTGCACACACGTACCCATACTAATTAGACAGGAAGTAGAGAGAAACGTTAAAAGTTTTAACAACTGCTGCTAGCACTCAGGAAGCCCTATGTGGACTAGGATCTTGACATCGGTGGTAAGCCAATGCCCATCTTTGTCAGTGTCAGTTGCTGGCACAGGAGAACTCAATGGGGCCGTGTGGCGAACGGGCAGCAAGGGGGCTCTCTCACTACGCAAACACAATAGAAAGGTAACTTCATGCGTCGCCCTCGGAGAAGCGTGTCGCGGGGAGCCGATTGGCATAGTCAATTAATGGTCTCCAAGTTGAATAGAATTTATCTGAAGAGCCTCTCAGTGAGAATTTTCTCTAGTTTGAGGAAGTACATGACATCCTGTAGCCAAAGTTTAAATGAACGGGGCAGCGGGGCCTTCCAAAGAAAAATAATTCTTCGACGTGCAATCAAAGATGTGAAAGCAGTAACAGTATTTTGTACTTTTGTTGTGGAAAGTTCATCCGGAGATTTACCAAATATTGCTATATGAGGGCAGGGGGGTACAGCTATACTTAAGATTTCGGAGATGGCATCAAAAAAAGATTTCCAGAAGTCAGTCAGTTTGGGGCAGGACCAGAACATGAGTCAGGTTACAGGGGGTTTGTGCACACATATCGCATCTATCCTCCAGTCTGCTTGGATAGAGTCTAGAAAGTTTAGCCTTACTATAGTGGAGCCTATGGAGTACCTTAAATGGTATAAGACTGAGTCTAGCGCAGCTGGAGGATGAATTGACTCCTCTCAGAGCTTCATTCCAGAAAATGTCCGAAAAGATAATCTGTAGTTCTTCCTGCCATTTGGCTTTAATCCTGTCGACTGCAGATTTGCCTGCCATCGACGAGAGTATAATAGTAGGAGATACGGCCCTTGGGCAAGTTGCGAGCCTCAAGTAATAAAATCTATGCCACTAGATGGGGAGATTTGGGGAAACTGAGGGGAATGAGTTCTAGCAAAGTCCCACAGTTGAAAGTACCTAAAAAAGTCAGATTTATTTAATCCAAAAGCATCACCTAATTGGTCAAAGCTGGCAAATTGTTTGTCTAAGAACAAGTTACCAAGGTGCTGAATTCCCTTACATTTTAAGTATGTAAATCTAGGGTCAGTTCTACCAGGTGGAAACAGATGATTGTTGCAAATAGGAGTCACTTGTGGTAGAGACAGCCACCCATAGTGGCGTCTGGTCTGAGCCCAAATTTTCAGAGTGGCAGTAACAGTGGGGTTTGATGAAAAGTGAGAGGGGATCAAGGGCAAAGAGCTGCATACCAGGGCTTGCAATGAGGATGAGGAACATTAGTCAACTTCGAGCTGATACCACTTGCCCTGGGGTGAGGTGCACCAAAGCATAATTTTGTATGTGTTGGTGGCCCAGTAGTATCCTAAAAGGTTGGGTAAGCCAAGCCCACCACATGACCTATTCCTCTGTAGCAGTGAATTACCGGCTCTTGCATGTTTGGCTGCCCAGATGAAAGAAGAGATAATGCTGTTAATGCTACTAAAGAAGGATCTGGGCAGGAAAATGGGGAGACATTGAAAGATATATAAATATCAAGGTAAGATGTTCATTTTAACAGTTTGTACTCTTCCAGGTAAAGAGATTGGTAGATTGCCCCATCTCTGTAGATCTGCTTTGACTAGTGCTGTCAGAGTTGTAAGGTTTTGCTCCCGTAATGATTTAATTGATTGAGTAATTGTGATACCCAGATATTTAAACCCTGTACCAGAGAATCTAAAAGGGAGTGAAAACAGTGATGGGTCAGATGCCAATTGGTTAACAGGGAAGTACTCACTCTTTTGGATGTTCAATTTATAACCAGATAGGCAACCAAAAGACTCTAGGAGTGAAAGGATATGATGTATACTAGACACTGGGTCACGTACATATAGAAGCAAGTCATCAGCGTAGAGCGAAACTTTGTGCTCCACACTCCATCTCTGGATGCCCTTAAAACCGTTGTTTGCTGTTAGAGCTATGGACAGTGGCTCGATGGCAATTGCAAACAGGAGAGGCGACAGGGGGCATCCTTGGCGCGTACCACGAGAAAGAGGGAAAGGATTGGAGCGTTGAATGTTTGTACACACAGAGGCATATGGAGAAGAGTACAGTAACTGAATCCATGAAATTAAGCCATTTCCAAAACCAAACTAAGAAAAAAGGAAAGCCCACTCAACTCTGTCAAAGGCTTTCTCGGCGTCTAGAGATATAACTACTTCTGGTTCATCAAGGGAGGATGGAGTGTGAATAATACTAAGAAGTCTCCATACATTAGTAAAAGAGTGTCTCCCCTTAATAAATCCGGTCTGATCATCAGATATAATTGCAGGCATAACAGACTCCAATCGGCGAGCGAAGATCTTTTCACATCAACTGATAAATGCGAAATTGGACGATACGAAGCGCAGTTTAATGGGTCCTTGTCCTTCTTGGGGATGAGAGAGATACAAGCCTGCGTGAGAGTGGGTGGAAGTGAACCCTGAGAGTAAGAACAATTAACATTTCGAGCAACAATGGGACCAGCTGGACTACGAGTTTTTTATAAAATTCAATTGGGTACCCGTCAGGACCTGGTGACTTACCGCTATGCATTGAATTAATCGCTTCTTTGATTTTGTCAAGGTTTATGGGGGCGTCAAGCTTTTGTTGATCTATAGTAGAAATCTTAGGCATGTCTAAGTTATTAACGTAAGATAACTGAACTTCATCCTCAGAGAATTCAGAAGTGTAAAGCTGGGAGTAAAATGATTTAAAGATGTTATTGATTTCATCTGGGTCAAAGGTTAGTGAGCCTGACTTGTCTCGTATCTGCGTAATATGGCTTGCTGCCATTTTGGCTTTCAGTTGGTGAGCCAGAAGTTGGCCAGATTTGTCACAGTATTCATACATGGTCCCACAGGATTGAAGTAAGGAGGCGCTCTGCATCCCTTGAGAGCAGAAGATTAAGCTCCGTTTGGAGTCCAATCCTCTGCTTATAGAGGTCGGGTGATGGATTAGTTGAATATTGGTTATCCAAGTGTTATGCTTATGGTCCTGCTTTTGCCCTTTTTCTCTACTTTTCCTTCCTTTTCTCATTTTTGCCCTTCTGTGTGTGTTTTGGCTTGTGTGTCTCTGTCTCCCTCTGTCTGTTGTCTTCCCCTTCTGTCTCTTTCCCAGTCGCTCGTCCCCTGGCTCTGTCACCTCATTTACTGATCACTGTCAGCTGCACTCAATTAGCTCTATTCATCTCACCTGGTCCCCTTCCCTCCTATTTAAGCCCTGCCTTCCCCTCAGTTCTTTGCTGGCGCATAGTTGGATCGACATGCAGCTTCAGACTCCACTCCCCACTTTCCCTACCCCTCTGGATTGTCTCAGTTTGTTGGACTTCTTCACTTTTCACCTTTTTCTGGATTTACCCTCTTTGGACTCAATGGATTGTTTGGACTCCAGTTTACTCTTGCTATAGTCGTTTGTTTCTCCATATGTAAGTACCTTTTTTGTCTTGTCGTTTGTCACAGTCTAGTTTTGTTTTTTGTCCACTCCAGTCCTGCTTTCAGTTTGTAGTGGTTTGTAGTGGTAGTGGTTTTGATTTTGCTAATAAATCCTTTTAATTATGCCCTGTTGCCTCTCAGTAATGTCTGCACCTGGGTTCTCCACACCCCACAATCCGAACACCAAGTTAGCAATAGACTCCTCTAGCTCCCTTTGGCACGCTTTGTGTAGTCTGTTGGCACGAGATGTGTAGGAAATGATATTACCTCGTATGACTGCTTTAAGTGTTTCCCAAAGCAGAGATGCAGAAGTGTCCTCATTCTTATTTGTCTCACAGAAAAATGTGACTGAATCAGAAATATACACACGTGGACAAAATTGTTGGTACCCCTCAGTTAAAGAAGGAAAAACCCACAATTCTCACTGAAATCACTTGAAACTCACAAAAGTAACAATAAATAAAAATTTATTGAAAATTAAATAATCAAAAACAGCCATTACTTTTGAATTGTTGATTAACATAATTATTTAAAAAAACAAACTAATGAAACAGGCCTGGACAAAAATGATGGTTCCTCTATAAAAGATTGAAAACTATTTGACCAGAGTGACATGATTAACTCAGGTGTGTCATTTAATTGACATCACAGGTGTTTCCAAACTCATAATCGGTCAGTCTGCCTATTTAAAGGGAGACAAGTAGTCACCCTGCTGTTTGGTGAAAAGGTGTGTACCACACTGAACATGGACAACAGAAAGCGAAGGAGAGAATTGTCCCAGGACATCCGAAAAAAAATTATAGACAAACATCTTAAAGGTAAAGGCTATAAGACCATCTCTAAACAGCTTGAAGTTCCTGTGACAACAGTGGCTTATATTATTCAGAAGTTCAAGACCCACGGGACAGTAGCCAACCTCCCTGGACGTGGCCGCAAGAGGAAAATTGATGACAAATTGAAGAGACGGATCGTTGGAATTGTATCCAAAGAGCCCAGAGCAACCTCCAAAGAAATTAAAGGTGAACTCCAAGGCCAAGGTACATCAGTGTCAGATCGCACCATTCGTCGTTGTTTGAGCCAAAGTGGACTTCATGGGAGACGACCAAGGAGGACACCACTGCTGAAAAAAACTCATAAAAAAGCCAGACTGGAATTTGCAAAAATGCATGTTGACAAGCCACAAAGCTTCTGGGAGAATGTCCTTTGGACAGATGAGACCAAACTGGAGCTTTTTGGTAAGGCACATCAACTCTATGTTCATAGACTCAAAAACCAAGCATACGAAGAAAAGAACACTGTCCCTATGGTGAAACATGGAGGAGGCTCAGTAATGTTTTGGGGCTGTTTTGCTGCATCTGGCACAGGGTGTCTTGAAAGTGTGCAAGGTATGATGAAATCTGAAGACTATCAAGGCATTCTGGAGAGAAATGTGCTGCCTAGTGTCAGAAAGCTTGGTCTCAGTTGCAGGTCATGGGTCTTCCAACAGGACAACGATCCAAAACACACAGCCAAAAACACCCAAGAATGGCTGAGAGAAAAGCGTTGGACTATTCTAAAGTGGCCTTCTATGAGCCCAGATCTGAATCCCATTGAACATATGTGGAAGGAGCTGAAACATGCCATTTGGAGAAGACACCCATCAAACCTGAGACAACTGGAGCTGTTTGCTCATGAGGAGTGGGCCAAAATACCTGTTGACAGCTGCAGAACGCTCATTGACAAATACAGAAATCGTTTAATTGCAGTGATTGCCTCAAAAGGTTGTGCAACAAAATATTAAGTTATGGGTACCATCATTTTTGTCCAGCCCTATTTCATTAGTTTGTTTTTTTAAATAATTATGTTAATCAACAATTCAAAAGTGATGGCTGATTTTGATTATTTAATTTTCAATAAATTTTTATTTATTGTTACTTTTGTGAGTTTCAAGTGATTTCAGTGAGAATTGTGGGTTTTTCCTTCTTTAACTGAGGGGTACCAACAATTTTGTCCACGTGTGTAATTGCAAAAGTTTGCGTCTGACAGTAAAAGGCAATCTAAACGCCATGGTCTAAATTCTCTAGAGGTCAAAGTGTATATCCAAAATCACTGTGGAGTGATCTGATACCGTTATAGGTGAATACTGGATAGAAGTTATAGATGGGATAAGTGTTCTGTCCACGACAAAATAATCAATGCGTGAGAACGAGCAGTGTACATGGGAGAAAGAGAGAGTATTTTCTTGCTGAGGGATTTAAGAATCTCCATTGATCGACATAGCCATACTGGTCCATAAAAGTGGAAAGGGTCTGAGAGACTTTTGAACGTGATATAACTCTCGGGCTCGACCTGTCAAGTGTTGGGTCCAGGACACAGTTCATGTCTTCTCCTGGTATGAGTACACACGTGGACAAAATTGTTGGTACCCCTCAGTTAAAGAAGGAAAAACCCACAATTCTCACTGAAATCACTTGAAACTCACAAAAGTAACAATGAATAAAAATTTATTGAAAATTAAATAATCAAAAACAGCCATTACTTTTGAATTGTTGATTAACATAATTATTTAAAAAAACAAACTAATGAAACAGGCCTGGACAAAAATGATGGTACCTCGATAAAAGATTGAAAACTATTTGACCAGAGTGACATGATTAACTCAGGTGTGTCATTTAATTGACATCACAGGTGTTTCCAAACTCATAATCAGTCAGTCTGCCTATTTAAAGGGAGACAAGTAGTCACCCTGCTGTTTGGTGAAAAGGTGTGTACCACACTGAACATGGACAACAGAAAGCGAAGGAGAGAATTGTCCCAGGACATCCGAAAAAAAATGATAGACAAACATCTTAAAGGTAAAGGCTATAAGACCATCTCTAAACAGCTTGAAGTTCCTGTGACAACAGTGGCTCATATTATTCAGAAGTTCAAGACCCACGGGACAGTAGCCAACCTCCCTGGACGTGGCCGCAAGAGGAAAATTGATGACAAATTGAAGAGACGGATCGTTCGAATTGTATCCAAAGAGCCCAGAGCAACCTCCAAAGAAATTAAAGGTGAACTCCAAGGCCAAGGTACATCAGTGTCAGATCGCACCATTCGTCGTTGTTTGAGCCAAAGTGGACTTCATGGGAGACGACCAAGGAGGACACCACTGCTGAAAAACTCATAAAAAAGCGAGACTGGAATTTGCAAAAATGCATGTTGACAAGCCACAAAGCTTCTGGGAGAATGTCCTTTGGACAGATGAGACCAAACTGGAGCTTTTTGGTAAGGCACATCAACTCTATGTTCATAGACTCAAAAACCAAGCATACGAAGAAAAGAACACTGTCCCTACGGTGAAACATGGAGGAGGCTCAGTAATGTTTTGGGGCTGCTTTGCTGCATCTGGCACAGGGTGTCTTGAAAGTGTGCAAGGTACGATGAAATCTGAAGACTATCAAGGCATTCTGGAGAGAAATGTGCTGCCTAGTGTCAGAAAGCTTGGTCTCAGTTGCAGGTCATGGGTCTTCCAACAGGACAACGATCCAAAGCACACAGCCAAAAACACCCAAGAATGGCTGAGAGAAAAGCGTTGGACTATTCTAAAGTGGCCTTCTATGAGCCCAGATCTGAATCCCATTGAACATATGTGGAAGGAGCTGAAACATGCCATTTGGAGAAGACACCCATCAAACCTGAGACAACTGGAGCTGTTTGCTCATGAGGAGTGGGCCAAAATACCTGTTGACAGCTGCAGAACGCTCATTGACAAATACAGAAATCGTTTAATTGCAGTGATTGCCTCAAAAGGTTGTGCAACAAAATATTAAGTTATGGGTACCATCATTTTTGTCCAGCCCTATTTCATTAGTTTTTTTTTTTAAATAATTGTGTTAATCAACAATTCAAAAGTGATGGCTGATTTTGATTATTTAATTTTCAATAAATTTTTATTTATTGTTACTTTTGTGAGTTTCAAGTGATTTCAGTGAGAATTGTGGGTTTTTCCTTCTTTAACTGAGGGGTACCAACAATTTTGTCCACGTGTGTAAATGCGAGTTTAGATCTGGGATGGAGGATAGCAGTAGCTTCATAAAATCATGATTGTCCCAATTGGGGGCATAAACAGACACTAAAACTACAGGTTTTTGATAGAGAATGCCAGACGCTATAACATATCGGCCATTTACATCTGATATGACAGTATTTAAAGTAAAATGACCGTTCTTCCTTATCAATATAGCTGCACCCCTTGTTTTCAGAGTAAATTTAGAGTGGAGAATTTGCCCAATCCAGAGTCTCTTCAATTTTTGCTGATCAGAGTTGCATAGGTGTGTATCCTGGATGAACATTATATCAGCATTAAGGTTCTTAATATGTGAAAAAATCTTGACACGCTTCACAGCTGCGTTCAACTCACCTGTATTTAATTAAATAATCCTCACTCCCCGCCCGCCACCGGCCCCCACACCAGTCAGATCTGACATATAGCGACAAGAGACTGTAGAAATGTTGAGCTGAACCTGGAGCGCCAGCAGCAAAAAATAAAGGAAGTATAACATGTAGGTACAGGACAAAGCAGTGTATACAAGCTTAGTGAGTAGAGATTAACAAGCAAAGTGTGAGTAAGAAGAGAACTCTTTCCCCCCACCCAACAATGACCCACACACCCTATTGGAACAAAACCCCCTCTAGCTAGGTCATAGAAACTCTCCCCTGTTCTACCCTCACCTAGCTCACTATCTTCCCTGTGATACAAACCTTTTCTGCAAACTACCATGGTACCAACTATCCTTACTCTTTCTTCTTCCCTACTAGTGACGTCTAAGCACCCGTATCCCTTTAATAAATCCCCATTATTATCAGGTTTTGAGAAGAATCACAGGTTAACTACAAGCAGTATGATTGCAGGTTCTGTAAAATGGAAGAGTGATAACAGTATAACAGTTATATGAGTACAATAAACTAAAAGTATTATGTAATCCGAGTCTACCTGCAACGATGTCTGATGATGAGCAGTATGAAACACAATCTGGAATATTATAGACCTGCTGAGTGGTCTACTGAATCACATTAGTTCTGAAAAATAATCGCATAACATAATATGAACAGCTTTTTTGCGGAACACAAGCTTCAATTGTTGAACTTCCTTGATAAACAAAAGACACATCAGTTAGTAATAAACCAAACCAACTCAAGAATGGCCCCTATTGAACAGCAGAGTCAGGCGCACAAAACTGTATTTACATCTCACGACTTAACCGAAGTCTCTGTAAGCTCACACTTGAGAGCGCAATAGAAATGCAGCGAATTGTAAAGTTTGTTATGGTGCTTACATATCCATGTTAGTTTGGATCAGTCCGGTGGCTAGGTTAGTCGTCCGTCGGCGTCTGTTGGTAACCGGCTGCAAATGACGCAGCGTTTTCAGCCGAGGTGAACCTCTTTTTGGCCCCGCTTCGGAGTGTTATCTGCAGTTGAGCTGGAAACAGTAGTGCCGGTCTCAGTCCCAGGTTGTATAGCTTAGCCATGACATCTCGATATTTGAGCCTGTCCGCAAACAAAAAACGACCACATAGGTCATCTGTACACATCCGTATTACGACCGAGTGTTACGTTTTGACGTTATGCGACCTCTAGCGGTTGAGTAAATATCAACACTCGGGTGGCGCAGGTGAAACATCACCATGAACAAACTTTTATCTAACAATATCCCTATCCCTAACCCTAACCCTAAAGCCGTGTTGGGAAAGTGAGGAAAAAGCCGTTTCGCAAGGGAAAAGCCATTTCGCGAATTAAATCCCGTAATGCATTCCTTTTCCCCGTAGGGGCGCTACGTAAATATTTTCAATTCAATTTTATTTATATAGCTTCAATTACAGTCAAACTGTCTCAAGACGCTTTACAGAACCCATATGTCTGACCCCCAGAGCAAGCCCAAAGGCGACAGAGGCAAGGAAAACACCCTTTTAACAGGGAAAAACCTCGAGCAGAACCCGGCTCTCATGGGTCGTATTCCGGTGCACGTTACATACGACCTGTGTAGTCGTATGAATTGGAGGACTTGTTGCGATATTTTGAGCGTTGCTCCATAACCTCTGGCGTGTAGTCTTCGAAGATCTGCACCGTTGCGCCCTGGTATTGGAGACTGCCTCGCTTCTTACGAGCCTCATGGACAATAAGATCCTTGGTTTGGTAATGGTGGAGCCGCATAATCACGGGCCGTGATCTCGAACCCGGCTGTGGTTTGGCAGCAAGTGATCGGTGCGCGCGGTCTACCTCTGGGGGGGACAGCAGGACCTGATCCCCCAGTAGTTCGACTAGCAGTTCTGAGAAGAATTTTGTAGGCCGGGGACCCTCGATGGATTCGGGAAGACAAACAATATGAATATTATTCCTACGACTTCGGCTCTCCAGATCTGCCGTCTTGGCCACCAGCTTGTTTTTGCTATCAGCTAGCGTTGCACAGCGTTCCTCCAGCGCTTGAATATGTTGCTCCTTTATGTCAGCTCCCGATTCCAAGGAGTCAATGCGTTGGCCGTGCTCTGTTACCGTGGCCTGGGTTTTATTCAGTTTCTCCTCGAGGACTGCGAAAGTTGTCTTGAAGTCGGCTGAGATGCTAGCTCGGTGCTCCTCCAGCAGGCTAGCTATGTTAGCGAAGCATGAGCTGCCGCAGGTATTCGAAGGCTCACCGTCGGTTTTCTTCACTTTTGTTGTTTTCGACATTTCGTTTGTTAAAAACTCTGTCTAACGAACTATAGTGAGACGTGTTCCAGAGGTTGGATGGGGTTCTGGAAAGGTAGTTGCAAGAGGTACGGACCCGTACCTGTGGCCTACGGATACGGCACTTTCCATTTGCCAATCAGATACGTGAGATCTGGTCACGTGACTCCCAGTAGATGCTAGAGGTACGGACCCGTAGCATCGGTACTACAGGTACGGACCCTAAACCTAATCCTAACACTAACCCTAATCCTAACCTTTGCTTACCTTTCAACAGTTTGCAGTGGTTAGCAGCTTCTTGACTCGCGAGACTCGCGTACGGGTCCTTATCTGTCTGGCAAATGAAAAGTGCCGTATCCGTAGGCCACAGGCTACGGGTACGGGTCCGTATCTGTAGACACTACCTCCTGGAAAAGTACTTTCAAATGTAAAACCACGGGAGAACGAGACTAACACGTCCTCTACATCGACTACCCGGAAGTAGACTCCCCTATCTAGTGCTTTAAAAAAATTTAAAAAGTGTGGATGTGGTTCGAATATTTTACACATATTCAAGCTTAAATCTATGTTTGCAGGTCCTGCACACCCAAAGGTCTTTTCATAGCAGATATTTTCACTTTCATGACAGTGTGTCAGTGACACAAACCTGAGTCTTCAGATTTTAACCCCTTTGTCTGATTAGGCCTCCTCCTTAGACAAGGTTTTGAATTCTCACTCATTTCTTTGTGTAACCGGGTGAGACACAATTTGTCTGGTTAAATTTTAACCTGACAAACTCAAGACTATCCTGGTCCAACCAGTCAAAAAGAGGAGATGAGACTAAAGTGAAACTGCTTTACTTGAAATTTCCGTTAAAGTAAGAATTAAGTTTTGGAACGGATGCATTTTTAACTGAAGGCCATGTGGCTCGAATCGTGCGTATGGTTAGATGTGGTGTTTTTTTTAAAACAATCTGTTATTTCTGTTTATTCAGCCATCATTAATTTATTTCAAGCATTTAACATTTGAAGAGTTCATTTGCAAAAACAGGTAACTCCGTTTCATAAATTTTCAGAAAACTCATTTTTTCATTGTTTACTTGAGATAATAATAACACTAATAATTTCTTTTTCTTGATTTTGTCGTGTATTTTTCTACTGAGTCAAACGCACTCAACTTCAGTTTGATTGATATTATCTCAAGTAAACAATAAAATAAAAAGTTTTCTGAAAATTTATCAAAACAGTTATCTGTTTTTGCAAATGAACTCTTCATTTGTAATTTGCCATGAACCATTTGCAGGCCAATGCTGCATTCATGCCATATATATTTATTGTAAATATCAACTTCCGACCTGAGAAAGCTGATTTGTTTGGTTAAAATGTCTACTAAACAAGCAAACATGGATGGACAGATTTTGTTGTTGAAAGAAGCTTCCTGCATGACTGCTGTGACAGAAGAATGTTATGACAATCAAACTGGTTAAATGTTGGATTGTTTTGTGAACTGCCGGTGTTGGCCTGTGTTGGCCTGCTAATCATTCTGTTCTGTTTCCAGGAGTTCAAGTTTACCACCTTGTCTGCACTATATCCAGTCCACTACCGGAGTACAATTTTGCCAAGTAGATTTTCAGTGAGGTCACTGCTAGAGTTCAGTGACCTTGTGTAATTCCCATTAAACGCTGCAGGAATCAGTCCAACAGTGTGCAGGGAAGGTAGAACATCATATACACTACTGTTCCAAAGTTTGGGGTCACCCAGACAATTTCATGTTTTCCATGAAAGCTCACACTTTTATCCATGTGCTAACATAACTGCACAAGGGTTTTCTAATCATCAATGAGCCTTTCAACACCATTAGCTAACACAATGTAGCATTAGAACACAGAAGTGATGGTTGCTAGAAATGTTCCTCTGTACCCCTATGGAGATATTCCATTAAAAATCAGCTGTTTCCACTTCAAAAATAAGGACATTTCTAAGTGACCCCAAACTTTGGAATGATAGTGGATATTTAATTGACGTACTGTTTATTCTCAGATACAGTGGAGTTAGTTTCATATTCCTTATAATTAAGTGAGGCCAGTGGGAGCCAATAGGAGGTCCTTAATCCTTCAAAGTAGGTTTCTCTTTAAAATAAAAACAGCATTTCAATTCCTTATAGCACCTTATCTGTTTCTAATGTTTGTGTTGACACACCTACAGTGAGTGACAGTGAGTGTATTGTCCTTCTGATAAAACCTTCAAATTGTTGCACCGAGTTTGTCTACATCCGATAAGAGGCTCTAAATTCTGCATTCAACTCATGACATCTGTAGCTACTGCAAATTGTGACCACTAGAGGGCAAGCTGGGCCACATTTAGTCACCTCACAGGAATAGAATGTACCAGCAGATTGGTGCTCAAATGACTATCAAGGTTGTTCCTCCTTAATGACATGAATATAGTCAGATGTGATCCAGCCACAGTGCTGGGTCAGATCTAGGTACATGTTCCTATCCTCCACATAGCAGCTTTAGCGGCCATTGGCAGCTCATTGAATCTGATGGGATGTACTCGGGTGGTATGTTTGAGCATTGACAAGGCATCTCTTCCTGTCTTTGCCTCACACACATGCACACACACACATACATAAAGCTCTTCGATTGTGTCAGTGATGGTGGCTGAAAATCCTGCAGCACCATGAGCAAAACAAAGCAAATAAAGGATGATCCAACGCAACAACACTCCACCAGCTGTGACACTGAGCTGCTGGGTTCAGTTAGGCGTGATAAGCTTCACCTCTTACAGTTAGCTTCCATGTATCTGCTATTACATCTGCGCAACCGTGAAGGTACACAGAATCAGAGTTAAATCAATTCTCTGCAGGATGGGAAAGCATTGGTGTTATCAACAGCTGGGTGGTGTAGTTTTCCAGATACACGTAATAATGTATTCCAGGTGCCGCACTAAATACATGTGTACGACCGAACCTATGGAGCTGCTCGCTAAGTGTTTCATCCATCTGGGCTTCTTCCCTTGAGAGTTTTGGTGTCTCCTGATAATTCAAATGTTTCACAGGGATTGTCCACCTGACATCCAAAGACACACATGTACAGATAGTTGTGGCTGATATACACTGCAAATCACAAGTCAAAGCACTGACTGAGAGTCTGACCTGCATTTAGATTTCAGGTCACATTTGAAGACTGTGCCGTACAGCATGAGCACATGATAAAATGCTCAAATAACATTCACTTTAATGTAATACACTACCATTCATAAGTTTGGAGTCACCCAGACAATGAGCCTTTCATCACCATTAGCTAACACAATGTAGCATTAGAACACAGGAGTGATGGTTGCTGGAAATGTTCCTCTGTACCCCTATGGAGATATTCCATTAAAAATCAGCCATTTCCAGCTAGAATAGTCATTTACCACATTAACAATGTCTAGACTTCTGATTAATTTAGTGCTATCTTCATTGAAAAAAATGCTCTTCTTTCAAAAATAAGGACATTTCTAAGAGACCCCAAACTTTTGATCGATAGTGTATTACTAGTATGTTATGGTGGGAACTGTGAAAGAAGACACAAAAACCCTTAGGTTTTCAAAACCTGCTAGGTTAAACAGTTTCTCATCTCTGAGACCAACAACAGGTCAAGAAACCTTTAGGAGCAAGACAACCATCACATGGACTAATTAAATGGATGTTGTTTCCCTGTAATGTTGCATTCATGTGATTTTCAGTGTATCTCAGTCACATGTGAATGTGGGTTGAATTCCTGTTGACAACACTTCAGCTCAGTGGTATTGACTTTCAGATACCTATACCAGTCTAACCCTGACCAGTACACACAAACATACACAGCAGTCTAAGCATACTGTGGAGGTAGGGGTTGAGGGAGGTTTGGTTTAACTACTGATTGAGAAAACTCAGTTATCTCCTAATAATTCTAGTTTTTTTTTTTTATCGGTCCACAAGGCTGTGATTTTGGATGACATGTTGACTTGAGAGGGAATTGCATTGTGGGGAAAAGTCTTGTAGTGTGATCCCACTGTCAAACTGTACCATTAAACTTCAGACTGATTGACTGAATGGAGACATAGGAGCGTGGGTTTTGGCAGGATGTGAGCACTTGTCGACTGTACTGACGTAGATCAGTGGGGGGAGGGAGGTGGTGGTTGGAAGAGGAGACATCAGGAGCTCCTCACAGGCAGAAGTCAAAGGTCAGGTCGGATTTGCCCATCTTCTGTCTGTATATTGCATCAAACTTATCATTCATAGACACTGTGAAGACGTCCTTCCACAGACCTACACGACCTGCAGGAAGAGAGAGCATAGTTAGGACTTTCAAGGACAGACCCTGGGCAGTGGGTTTCTGCCACACGTAAAACATCTTATTTAACATGTCTGAGCTGCAGCCTGACTCACCTGCTGTGGCGTGTAAGAGACAGATCAGACTGACCGCTAGCTCTGTGTTAAACCTATAGCAGACCAGATACCAGACTTCCATGCACTAAAAAGAAAAAAAAAATGATGCAAAACATCGAAAAAAGCAGATGAAAGAAACCATAAGTAAACATCAAAATCAAAACAGAAATGACAACATAAACCAAACTGAAAATAAATCAGGGAACTCATGGAAAATACACCCACATGAAATTCAAAGAGGGCTCAATCCAAAACACTCAATGTGATAAACTAAATAGTTCGAATGCAATCTGTGGTGGCAGCATGGAGCCACATGATGGCGCTGTAATCATCCCGATGTTAACATGGGAATACTCAAATGTGCAGAGTTCGAGGGATTTTATGAGCCATGCGTAATATTGGAAACTACTCAAAATGCTCAACACTGAATATATTTTGGGTGGCCCAGTAGATCAACTAATTGAGTGGGGGACCCATAAACAGGGGCTGTGATTTCCAATTAACCTAGCAGCATGAACCCAGATATAACTACCCTACAGTTCAACTTAAAAGTAAAGCGGTTACTGTAAAGGGATACAATGTAGCACGAAGTACATTTAAGTGATGTTGTATATGGGTAAATTATCTTCTATATTAGACTGTATAGACTTAACAGAGTGATTTTGGACATACACATGAGTGTTGTTGTGAACTCTAGATGTGGCAGCAGTGTTTGAATTAGAAGCAGCAAATATGAGAGAGGGCAGTGTGTATACTGCCGTCATGGAATTATGAAGTAAAGTGTGACTTGAAGTGCTACTGGGAAAATGTGAGAACACTCTTGTGAAATGAAAAACAGATATTTGAAAGAAGAGTCTTTGGAATTTATGCAATAACAACATTTTAGACTAAGACAGACATTATTAATTCCCAGAGGGAAATTCTGGAAATATTCAACTGAAATGAACACATGCTCCACTTGATCTTAGCCAAAAGGCCGAGAAGCGACATTGAAAAACAATTTTGGAATAATAACATAAGATCATTTCACAAATCATTTCACAAATGGTTTTATTTGTATATTTTACTGATTTAGTTACACAATTGCTGCGTTGTTTATTTAATGGGAACCACTTTGGGACGCCATAGACAATAGCACATATTTAAATATGCCATTCAACTTGCCTTGGGTCAAATGTACACTTCTGTTCAAAGTTTGGGGTCACCCAGACAATTTTATGTTTTCCATAAAAACTCCCACTTTTATCCATGTGCTAACATAACTGCACAAGGGTTTTGTAATCATCAGTGAGCTTTTCAACACCATTAGCTAACACAATGTAGCATTAGAACACAGGAGTGATGGTTGCTGGAAATGTTCCTCTGTACCCCTATGGAGATATTCCATTAACCCCTTGACGCCTGAATTTGTTTACAATTTTAAAAAACATTTTTTGTGTGCTTTTGCTTTCCAGCTGATGCTAAAATAAGTGGAGATTGTTAATTTATCTATTACACATAGAACATAGATGCATAGATATGTAATAATACTGACAGATATATAATAATAAGG
Source organism: Acanthochromis polyacanthus (assembly GCF_021347895.1). Lineage (NCBI taxonomy): Eukaryota > Metazoa > Chordata > Actinopteri > Pomacentridae > Acanthochromis > Acanthochromis polyacanthus. The sequence goes on along the minus strand of NC_067113.1, from coordinate 64,697,186 downwards.
TCCCTCGCTGACCTGTCCTACAAGAAACCAGTGCTTGCAAAAGGTTTCAAGGTATGTATTCAATAAGCACAAACTGACATTGGGGGAATGGATACACTATCTCGGCTGCAGTCTGAATGAAAGTATGTTGCAAATTTGTGACAATAGGCGTCAAGGAATTAAAAATCAGCTGTTTCCAGCTAGAATAGTCATTTACTACATTAACATCTAGACTGGATTTATCATTCATTTAATGGTATCGTCATTGGAAAAAAATGCTTTTCTTTCAAAAATGACATTTCTAAGTGACCCCTAACTTTTGGACGATAGTGTATGTTTTTTTATTTCTTAATAAACTATTAGCTACACCACTGACTGTAAGGTATTTCAGTAGATCAGTGATGGGTTAAATTGTAAATAAAGTAATATAAAGCGCAAGCCAAGTGACTTAGAGGGTTTAAGTGCTGATTCTGGCATTGTCTGACAATGCTGGATGATTTATGTTTGTGTTGAAATGGAAAAAACATCCAAGCTATTCTAGGTGAAAGGTGAAAGGAAAAAGGTCTCGCGAAAGCAGCGTTGAGACTCCTCTGTCAAATTCTGATCTGGTTATAGTCTCATAGAATACAGAGGGAACACGTGATTCATCCTCTGTCAGATGAACAGGGCTGCTGTATGGTTTTAATATGTCGTCTCATGGTTCACTGAGATAACCATACACAAAGTCACTGACCCCTGCTGTTGCTCAGGGAACTGAGAACGAGCAAATACAAAAATGATTTAATTACAAATATAGCTGGACGATAGCACAAAAGTTGTGGCAATGTTGCAAACAATGATAAAGAAGCCATTTCTGACGGCGTCTGGTTCCTCTCCTGGGAGTACCAGTGAGTATCTACTGAACTCCTGCACTAAAATGAATTAAGGGCAGTATTGTAACTATTATCTCTAATGTCAGCGTCAAGCCAATGTTTATAACCCATTTAGTAATCATAAAAAAAACCATCTACAATTTGAAGTTGTTTTGAGTTTCTACATTTTGTTCAGGAGGAAATGTAAGACAAGATTGTGAGATGCAGAAGTCAACATGAGGTCTACATAAAGCTTGGAATATGCTTTTGAAAGCTTTACAGCAGATACCAAAACAAAGGAAATTTCTTGCTATGGCTTGTTGATAAGTCCTGAAAAAGATCCCTGAACTGCCTTTGCATCGCTTCTGTATTATCCACTTCCCCGTTCTCCAGATAGCTTTGTAAGAGGAGCTCTGGTCGATATCATGAGATCACTGCTATCTGATGGCTTTAACTAAATTTACACTCTTTCCTTCAGTATGAATCACTGCTGGCTCTAAATGTTCTTTCTCTCAAGATCTAGTCAAGACTTCTATGCTGTGTCCCATATGTTTAGCCAGTCTTTTACCAGGAACTGCATTTGTTACACTTATCCAAGGAGCCATAAAGTGGGATATGTGTTTTCTTTATGCTGTTCCCTGTTTGCTGTATTTGTTCAACAACGGACTGGTTGTGTGTCTTCTATCAAATGCAAGCGTTCAGTCAAGAGCACTTGTTGCACTAAGATTTCCTTTAAAATTGTAATTTTCTCTACACTGTGTGGAAATTGCATGCTCCTATAAGGTTTTTTAAAGCATTTCTAGAGTCACTAAATTACAAAATTCCATATTTTACACCACCCATCATTGATTTACTTGTTGTGCAAATTGCAGCTAGTTTTTCTTAAAACAGTCATATCATGTGTTCTGTGGCATGAAATGAGTTTACCCAATGGTGGAAAGTTATTAAGTACATTTACTCAAGTACAGTGCTTAACTCAATTTTGAGGTGCTTGTCCTTTGAGTATTTACTTGGGTACCACTTATTATGTTTCTGCTCCAGCATGTTTTAAAGTGTAATGCAGTTTTACTTGAAAACACTTATCTGACACTCATAGGCATCAGTTTAGTGGGGGACGGTGGGGACGTGTCCCCCCCACTTTTTGTCAGGGGTCATTTTGTCTCCAACACATTCAAATTCTTCACATGTAAGCCGTTGTAAACCCAGTTATTTTCAGCAGTATAGAAAATTCCGACGTTCCTGAACGCACCATCCGCACTCGGCCGAGAGTTGCACAGACATGCAGCACACCTTCATGAGGTTAAAAAAAAACGTGCAGATGCTAAATTTGCGCCCGTGCCAAGTGGAAGCTCCGACCAGAGGTGTGCAGGGGCAAAATTTCGGCCCGGGAGAATTAGTACTATAGCGGCCCACAGACCCATCTACCTGCACGTACCGATAGCTCAACAGGTTGAGCCTCCACCTTTGGTGCGGTGGTTGTGAGTTCGAGCCCAGCTTGTGGCATTTTGCCGTCGTTCTTCGACAGTTTCTCAAAGTGCTGTCTTACCAACGACACAGAAGTATATGAGAAAAGCAGGCGTGCCGCACCTATGCTAAACTTTGATCTCAAGTAGAGGGCCACAAAATATCGTCCCACGGGCCACAGTTGGCTCGCGAGTTTGAGACCCATGATTTAAAGCATTATTATTATTATTATTATTATTATTATTATTATTATTACTATTTTATGACTGGAGCGGCCCAACAATAAAGCGGCCCACCGGGGATATCCCCGGTGTTCCCGATTACCCAGCACGCCACCCAGGGTGTGCATTTCCATCTGACAATGGCTGTGGTCTCCACCCCCCCCACCCCCACACACACACACACACACACTTTTAAAAACAAACTGACGCCCTTGCTGACACTTACTGGGTACTTTTCAGATGAAGATACAAGTGAAACACATCAGCCCCACAGCCTCAGAGAGCAGGAGGTAAACACAGTGAAGATTTCAAAATGAGGGGTTGTAGTTTAAGGGTCTTTCATTGTGCAGCAGATATATAAGTCCAATCCATCCATTATCTATACACCTCTTAATCCTCATTAGGGTCACGGGGGGATGGAGTCTATCCCAGCTGACTTAAAGTGAAGGCAGGGGACAGCTGGACAGGACACCAGGGAAGGCCGGAATGTGTGTCAGGGATCTTCTAGCTACAACGCCAAAGTGCTAACCACCAAGCGATTGTGAAACCCCAGATCCCGGGCTTTGCAAAAGTTCTGTTACACGGTTTCATGATCTTTAGAGACGTTTACATGTCGGAGTGAAAAATTCAATTAAACAAACTGAAAGTTCTACCTTATAGGCAGGTGTCATTAATACAAATTTGTTCTCTGGTGAAGTTGTATCAAGATGGAAGTCAAAAGAGTTGAGATATCTGCTCTCCTTTGTGCTGGCCACAATAGGTCTGACATAGCCAAACAGCTGAACATCAGCCGGTTGACCGTCCACAGAGTTGCCGAGAGGCTCAAGAATGGTGAAGATCTTTCAGGTCTTTACCATTCTTGAGCCAAGATTATTTCTGTTTTACTTTGAGCTCTATTTTGGGACTTTCAATTTTGATACTTGAAGCACAATTTGCTGCAAATATTGAGCTTTTTTTTGACATGGTGAATTTGAGGCCCTTTACCTGTGATGGAGGAAACTCAGTAATTCTTTCACCAATGCAAATTTATTTTAGCTTTACTTCCTTGTTTTTAAATGTCAGGAGTAAATGAATAAAAATAAAAATAATTAAAACACTGTTAAGTGTCATGAAACAGAGGGGGTGTGAACCCAAGCAGCAGGCAAACAGGCTGGTGGGTAAATAGAAAAAGGATTTAATGTAGATATTAAATAAACAACAGTACTGAAAAGGAAGACACAGGAAAATAACAGAGTGGGAAAACTAATTAAACTAACTAAGGGTGGACCATACGGCCAAGGTAAAAACTATAAGTGAAACAGAACTGAAATAACAAAAGACCAGCCAGATGGCCGAGGTGAAAACTAGGCATGAACAGACTAACGGGGAGGGTGGCTTACTGAGTCCAATGCCTGAGCCGAGGGAGGGAATGTGGCGATGGCAGGAAAACCGGCAAAGTAGTCCAACAGGGGAGACAGAGTCCGAGAAGCAGCGTGCAGGAGACGGTGAATGGAATGCAGAATATGGCGGAGTGTGTCGTGGGCAGGGTAGGTGGTCCAATGATGCAGCGTCGGAGTGGCGGCGAGAGCCAGGCTTTATACGCCGCGCTGATTAGAATCCACTCGTCAGCCTAATGACAAGCGGCTGTGATTACTGCTGGCAACTGGACCGGCGGGGCCCCTCCAGAGGCCGGACTGGGAACTGACAGCATGATCGACGGGGCCCCTCTGGGGGCCGGACTGGGAACCGGCAGCTGGATCGACGGGGCCCCTCCCAGGGCCGGACTGGAAACCAACAGCTGGACCGACGAGGACCCTCGGGGGCCCAGACTGGAAACCGGCGACAATGGAACCCCTCCGGGGGTCGGCCGGTGGCTGGACTGGAAACCGGCAATGGTGGGACCCCTCCGGGGGTCGGGCCGGTGGCCGGACTGGAAACAGGCGATGGTGGGACCCCTCAGGGGGTGTAGCCGGAATTGGCAGCCCCTCCGGGGGCGGAGCTGGAACTGGTGGCCCTTCCGGGGGGTGGAGCCAGAACCGGTGGCCCCTCTGGGGGCGGAGCCGGAACCAGTGGCCCCACCGGGGGTGAAGCTGAAGCCGAGGGCCCCTCCAAGTACAGTGCTGCATCCGAGGGCCCCTCCAGGGGCTGGACTGGTGACGGGACTGGGCTCGGGATTGGGGACCCCTCAGGGGACAGGACAGGAGGCAGAATGGGATAAGAGACAGAAAGGACAGGAGGAACTGAAAGGACCGGAGGGACAGGAGGGACTGAAGGGACAGGAGGGACTGAAAGAACTGGAGGGACAAGAGGGAGTGGAGGGACAGGAGGGACTGAAGGGACAGGAGGGACTGAAAGAACTGGAGGGACAAGAGGGACTGGAGGGACAGAAAGGAAAGGAGGGACTGGAGGGACAGAAAGGATAGGAGGGACTGGAGGGACAGAAGGGAGTTGAAAGGCCTGGAGGGACTGAAAGAACAGGAGGGACTGAAAGGGCTGGAGGGACAGGAGAAATTGCAAGAACTGGAAGGACAGCACTAAGCCTCTTCTGGGTTTGGGGGGAGGCGTTACGCCTCCTCCAGGCTGCCGGGAAGGAGCTATGCTTCCACACGGCTGCCGAGGAGGTTTTACGCCCCTTCAAGGGCTCAGGGGAGGCGGGGTGCCTCATCAAGGCCACGGGGAAGGTGGGACGCTCCTTCAGAGCTGCAGCGGGAGCCCTTTTCTCCTTCAGAGCTGCAGCGGGAGCCTTTAGCTCCTTCAGAGCTGCAGCGGGAGCCTCTTGCTCCTTCAGAGATGAAGCGGGAGCCTCTTGCTCCTTCAGAGATGAAGCGGGAGCCTCTTGCTCCTTCAGAGGTGTAGCGGGAGCATCTTGCTCCTTCAGAGCTGCAGCGGGAGCCTTCTGCTCCTTAGACGCTGCAAGGAGCGCTTCTTGCTCCTTTACCGCTGCAAGGGAAGCTTTTGGCTTCCTCAGAGCTGCAGAGGAGGCTGGGAGCCTCAACACTGCAGGGTCCACCTGGACGGAAGACTGGGCGACAGCCCCCACAGGGACCGAAGACGGGGCAATGGGCCCCACAGGGACCGAAGACGGGGCAATGGGCCCCACAGGGACTGAAGACGGGGCAATGGGCCCCACAGGGACCGAAGACGGGGCAATGGGCCCCGTAAGGACTGGGGATGGGGCGACGGCCCCCAGACAGACTGAAGACAGTGCGATGGTCCCCACAGGGACAGGAGAGTGGGAGGCGGTACGGTGCCCCTTCTCAACTGGGAGTGAGGCGGCACAAGGCCTCTCCTCCGCCGGGAGTGGAACGGCACGGGGCCTCTCCTTGGCAGGGAGGGAGGCGGCACGGGACTCTCTTTGGCTGAGAGTAAGGTGGCACGGGGCCTCTCCTCAGGAGGGAGAGAGACAGCGTCGACCCGCTCGGAGACAGTGGCGGCGTCGACACGCTCAGAAAGTGAGGCAGCACAAGGTCCCTCTAACACTGCAGGCGAGGTGGCACGGGGCCCCTCCAGCACAGCAGAGGAGGTGACACAGGGCTCCTCCAGGGCAAAAATAGGGGAGCTACGGCATCTTCTGGTGCCGTGCCTTCAGCCACCAGGCTTTTGGGCGAGTGGTTTAGCGGCTAGCGGGGAAACAGGGCCTGATTGGCTACCAAAGGAGCCGTCGGAGAATGGAGCAGCGAGCCTTTCTAAGGTTGCCCCAGCAGCCTCGAGCCTCTCGAGAAATCCCATCACTGATTCTCGGGCCCTGGGATCTCGAGAGAGATCCCGGGACCCGTCACAGCCAGTCCAGGCAGCCCCGAGGAGCTTCAGGCCTCCGGAGGTAGCGTGGAAGACCTCATAGGCTGCGGAGGGCACCTCAGACCCCATCACCCCGAGACACTCAGCCATTCTCTCCACAATTGCAGAGGCACCCGTGAGTGTCTCTGTGGGCAAGGAGGGAAATTTGAAAAAAATTCCAAAGCCTGCTGGGTTCTGGGTTGGCTGCATCATTCTGTAACGAAACAGAGGGGGTGTGAACCCAAGCAGCAGGCAAACAGGCTGGTGGGTAAATAGAAAAAGGATTTAATGTAGATATTAATAAACAACAGTACTTAAAAGGAAGGCACAGGAAAATAACGAGGGGGAAAACTAATTAAACTAACTAAAGGTGGACCATACGGTCAAGGTAAAAACTATAAGTAAAACAGAACTGAATTAACAAAAGACCAGCCAGATGGCCGAGGTGAAAACTAGGCATGAACAGACTAACGGGGAGGGTGGCTTACTGAGTCCAATGTCTGAGCCGAGGGAGGGAATGTGGCGATGGCAGGAAAACCGGCAAAGTAGTCCAACAGGGGAGACAGAGTCCGAGAAGCAGCGTGCAGGAGACGGTGAATGGAGTGCAGAATATGGCGGAGTGCGTCGTGGGCAGGGTAGGTGGTCCAATGATGCAGCGTCGGAGTGGTGGCGAGAGCCAGACTTTATACGCCGCGCTGATTGGAATCCACTCCGGCTGTGCTGGAAGCACAGCCGCTTGTCATTAGGCCGACGAGCCCAGTCACAGGAGCGGGAGACGTGACAGTTAAGCAAGCAGCAAGGTCAAATGATGGATGCTTTGGAGTTGCATAATGGGATCTAACTTCTTTAAAAGACGAGTCATACTGGAGACAAACAGGCCTGATATTTCTGAGGCTGTTGCTTCAGTTAAGTCTATCCAGTTTTGCGGAAGATCAATAGTAAATCACTGGACCAGTGCAACTTCTGTGAAATTGCAATGGCTTGCCTTTTAAAAGATTGTCCTTGCTTTGGCGAAATAGAGTAGGCAAAACATCAAGCCAGATCATAAGATACCAACTGTAAATTATAAAGGGATATAAATCAAAGAAGACAACATGTCAGATGATGTGAAACATTCGTAAGCTGTTTAGGAACTTTGGAGATGCTAAAAACAGTCATTCACGCAGACAAAAATTGGATTTGTGCTGGAGTCACACACAAATCTGCTGAATTAGCAAACAGAAGTTGTCTCCTCTTCAGCTTCCACTTCCACTCACCCCTGCAGACAGACAGCGCCTCAGAGTTGCAGCACTGCTCAATAAGCTGGTTGCAGCTCTCCACCATCCCCTCCAGCTGAGCCTTGTCACAGGAAACACCCAGGAACTGGGCCAGCTGCTCCACCAATGTCCCCAGATCCTGGAGAGGGACATAAATGGAGATGCAAAACTGTAAAATCTACAATAGGAAAGCACACCAAACTGCAGAGATGTGCCTCTTCTAAAATAACACCAAGGCAGAGATTCTGCTTCCCTAAACAGCATCCACCCACGGCTAGAGAGAACACATAGCCTCCTGTGCTCACAGAGTGCTTGCTGGAGGAGATGAAAGGACAAAATGTACAGCTCCATGTGGCAGTTATAAAGTTATCACATTGTAGGTTTGCTGGTGTTATTTTTGACAACTGAAAACATTTTCGTTGTTCATTTTTGAATTAAATTTTGAATTCTGGGCACTGCAACACACCATGAACTCAATGACACTCTCACCATAAAACATTGCTGTTTTTAATGCGTCAGTACATTGCATATTGACACAGCCAGCAGACGCAGACTAATGTTGTTTTTCATTTGAACTCATGTTTGAGTCCATTTGATGGATATACACTACTAATCAAAAGTTTGGGGTCACCCAGACAATTTCACGTTTTCCATGAAAACTCACACTTTTTTCCATGTGCTAACATGACTGAACAAGGGTTTTCTAACCATCAATGAGTCTTTCAGCACCATTAGCTAACACAATGTAGCATTAGAACACAGGAGTGATGGTTGCTGGAAATGTTCCTCTGTACCCCTACGGAGATATTCCATTAAAAATCAGCCATTTCCGGCTTGAACAGTCATTTAGCACATTGACAATGTCTACACCAAAAAAATAATATCTGTAATGTATAAAAATTTGATGCAGGACATGTCGGATGACACTAGTCATATTAAACAGCAGTGGGACCTTGAGATTAATGTAATTATTACAGATGAGTTATGGCGAAAAATGTGTTCTTAATGTCATAAAGGGATTAATTGCCAAAATAGGATATTGGATTGAGGATATTGTAAGAACAGATCTCCCATGGCATCCCCTTGTGTTTGTCCTTGACATTTATCCCAGTGATATACTTAATGCGGATCAATGCTAAATGCTCCATATCCTGTTGATGGTGGCAAGGAAGATGATCACATTAAACTGGCTTAAGCCCTGCCCACCCACTGTAGCCCAATGGACACAAAAACTACAACATGTTTATTTGATGGAATGTCTAACTGCCCAACCACAACTCAAAATGGACATTTTCTCAAGAAGATGGTCAGGTGTATCAAAATTTCTGAATTGAAGTGCAAGTGTATGGATGTGAATGTGTTTATATGCATGTATATAAGTGTAGGTATATATGTGTGTGTGTATGTATATATGTGTGTGTGTGTATATATATATATATATATATATGTATTTTTTTATTCTATTTTTTCTACTATGCTTATACCGCCTCCCTGTATTCAACTAGACATGTATCTTCAATTTGAGCCAATCTCTACGCTGTTATTTGTTGTAATGTGAATTGCCTGTTGTGTTTATGTTTTAAGGCAATAAAACATATTGCCAACAGTTTTTAAACACCAGTTTAAAAAAAAAAAAGAACACAGGAGTGATGGTTGCTGGAAATGTTACTCTGTACCCCTATGGAGATATTCCATTAGAAATCAGCCATTTCCAGCTACAATAGTCATTTACCACATTAACAATGTCTACACTGGATTTATCATTCATTTAATGTTATCTTCACTGAAGAAACGAAGATAACATTTTTTCAAGAATCAGGACATTTCTAAGAGACTTCAAATTTTTGGGGGTCCAGTGTTTGCTCTATGTTAACTCTGTGAAGGTCTCCACAGGTCTCCACTCCAGAAACTGTGTTAATGACAGTCGTGAACCTGAAGCAGCTTCAGGATGGAAAACCAAAACAACCAGCTCCAAAACCAAAAATTTCTGGAAAGAGGATCAGTATGAGCAGTTCCTTAAACACTGCATATAGTCATTTGAACTACTGTTTCAATAAAAAAAAAACATTCATGAGCAGCTTTAAATCATTTTTCAATTACATTGTATGTGTTATTAATTCTACCTCCAAAAACCTTGAAACAACCTACTTTAGTTATGACAATTTAAACCATCCATCATCTATACATCACTTAATCCTCATTAGGGTCATGGGGGCTGGTGTCTATCCCACCTGGACAGGTCACCAGTCTATTGCAGGACTGCATACAGAGACAAACAATCACACCTACAGAAAATCTGGAATTACCAATTAACATCAGCATGTTTTCCAACTCTGGGAAGAAGCCAGAGAAACGGGTGAATATCCATGCATGCAGGAACTCGAACTGGGGATCTTCTAGCTGCAAGACAACAGTGCTAACCACAGATCACTGTGCAGCCACCAATTTAGACCATGAAAATTATACAAAAACTAGATGTCTCAATTTTTTCAGCACCCAAAGTAAAACAGTGATTATTGTAATTACTTGCCAGTACATCGCAAAACAAACACTGCCACCTGCTGGTGCCCAGGGAATGAGGGTATTTTTCATTTGGTTTGATAATAATTTAAGTATTGTATGTCTCCCTTTCTGAAGCCTTGAGTTTGGAATTTATTATAATAATAATAAATAATTAAAGCTGCAAGCAGCGTTGAACGGGTCCTCACATCCTTGCTGGTCGGAGACCCCAAGCATTTCCACCAGGCAATGCTATGACTGAGAATGTATTTAGGCCCATGAATGTCACAAAGATTGGATTCTGAGCACACAGGTCAAATTTCAGGCAGATTGGAGCATGTACAGGCTATTTTTGCAGCACTTTGTGTCCATCCACCAGGTGGCGCTATCTCTGTGACTGTATAGTGGTCTATGAAACTCATCAGGACTGGACTCTGATCAAACATGTAAAGTTTGAGGTAGATTACAGCATGTACAGGGGATTTACACAAGACGTCCTGCTTCATGGCGTAACATTAAAGTTCAGTTGGCCGCCATGGCCACACCCTTTGAGTTTTGTGAACAATTTTCGCAAATATGCAACCTGAAGGCGTTTCTTATATATTTTCCCAAATTCAGGTGTTTTGGAGTTATTGCCAGTGACAAATGAATTGTTGAAAATGACCAAAAACACCAAAAATCTGACATTTAATTCAAAATGGCCAACTTTCTGTTGGGTTTAGAGAATGACTCCAAGAGACTTTTTTGCTTGCACTGATGTGCTACATATGCATGCCAAATTTCATAGTCCTCGGTGAAAGTCTGTGTGGAGGCTATTTTTTTAAATGCTTTAGGGGGCGCTATGGTAGATGCTGTGAATGTATTTTGGCCTATAAATGTGATCAGGACAGGACTGTGTTTAATCATGTGAGGTCTGAGGTAGACTGGAGCATGCAGAGGATAGTGAGGTAGCACTTGATGTTTCATGGCGAACCATCAAAATTCTGGAGGTCGCCATGTCCACACCCTTTGACTCTGCAAGAATCTTTTAATAACTTTTGATCATAACATCGTGTTGTATATCTTGGCAAAATTTCAGCTCTCTAGACCTTAACCCCAAGGAGGAGTTCGCTCTCAAAAATGAAAAAAATAGAGAAAATTTATCCACGTAATTCAAAATGGCGGACTTCCTGTGGGGTTTAGGGGATGGCTCCAAGAGGCTTTTTTGTGTGTCCTGGTGTGCTCTATATGCCTTTCAAATTTTGTGGATGTATGTGAAACGTGCTCCCAGGGCTGTTTGTTAAACATACTGTAGGGGGCGCTATAGCATGCACAGTTCCAAGAAGCATACCGTGTTCTTCCTTGGGTCGACAGTGATGTGTGTGGTAATTTTGGTGAGCTGTTGAACATTCTAAGCCTGTCAAAAAGTACTTTGTTTGTCACAACAACAAAACGTTGCCACGGCAACAGCATTTTATCAAATGCCAAAATCTTCACACTTTGGCATTGTCAGGGGGTGAAGACTGAGCTGACCAGTTTCCAGAAGGATATGACAAAGTTTGGAGCAATAATGCAAGCAAATGTAATTTCTAAACTACTTGTTACCAATAGGTGTCGCTATGACTTTTTCTAAATTTTTCAGTGTGGATGTCCTCAAACTGGTTCTGGTGTCCAGCACATGAAGTTTGGGGCAGATAGGATCCTTTGCAGCTGAGATATGAACACTTCAATTTTCATGGCGAAACATCAAAATTTGCCGTCCCGCCACAGACATGCCTTTTTATGACACATCACCATTTTTTCTGTGATTCATCATCAATGTGTTCAGGCTTATGTCGCCACATCTGAGGTGAATCTGAGCAACAGGCTAAGAATAGTACATGAAAGTGTAAAAAATGTCAAATTCTTGATACCACAAGGTGGCGCTGTGACTGTGAATGAATCTTGCTATATGGATGTCATCGAGGCAGGTCTGTGATCATACATGTAAAGTTTCATTCAGATCGGAGCATGTTCAGGAGAGTGAGACAGCATTTCCTGTTTCATGGCGAAGGATCAAATTTAGACAGGCCGCCACGACCACACCCTTTAACTATGGAGGAAGATTTTAATAACTTTTTCTCAGGAAGGCCTGCTGTATGTACTGGCAAAATTTCAGATCGCTCAGACTTTCCCCCGAGGAGGAGTTCATCATAGATTTTGTACAGTTAACGCATGATGGCGCACTTCCTGTTGGGTGTAGAGCATGGCTGTGATTGACTTTTTTGTGTTTCCTGATGTGCTGCATATGCCTCCCAAATTTTGTAAGTCTCGACCAAATTCCCTCTGAGTTGGCCTAATACCACTTTTTAAAATTTTGTAGGGGGCGCTATGGAGTCATTTTTGCACACACCTCCACATGCCCTAAAAAATATGAAATTTTTCGCCACTTCTGATGTGTGTGCAAATTTTCATGACTTTTCGAGCATGTTCAGGCCATGAAAAATGCAGTTCTTTTGGCAGGATAATATTAATAATAATTAAAGCTGCAAGCAGCGTTGAACGGGTCCTCGCATCCTTGCTGGTCCGCAACCTCAAGCATCTCCACCAGGCAATGCTATGACTGAGAGCGTATTTAGGCCCATGAATGTCACAAAGGCTTGATTCTGAGCACACAGGTCAAATTTCAGGCAGATTGGAGCATGTAAAGGCTATTAATTCAGCACTTTGTGTCCATCCACCAGGTGGCGCTATCTCTGTGACTGTATGTTGGTCTATGAAACTCATCAGGACTGGACTCTGATCAAACATGTAAAGTTTGAGGCAGATTGCAGCATGTACAGGGGATTTCCACACGACGCCCTGCTTCATGGCGTAACATTAAAGTTCAGTTGGCCGCCATGGCCACGCCCTTTGAGTTTTGTGAACAATTTTCACAAATATCCAACCTGAAGGCGTGTTTTATGTATTGTCCCAAATTCAGGTGTTTTGGAGTTATTGCCTGTGACAAATGAATTGTTGAAAATGACCAAAACTATCAAAAATCTGACATTTAATTCAATATGGCGGACTTCCTGTTGGTTTTAGAGAATGATTCCAAGAGACTTTATTGTTTGCACTGACGTGCTACATATGCATGCCAAATGTCATAGTCATCGCTGAAAGTCTGTGTGGAGGCTATTTTTTAAATGCTGTAGGGGGCGCTATGGTAGATGCTGTGAATGTATTTTGGCCTGTAAATGTGATCAGGACAGGACTGTGTTTAATCATGTGAGGTCTGAGGTAGATTGGAGCATGCAGAGGATAGTTAGGTAGCACTTATGTTTCATGGCGAACCATCAAAATTCTGGAGGTCGCCATGTCCACACCCTTTGACTCTGCAAGAATCTTTTACTAACTTTTGATCATAACATCGTGTTGTATACCCTGGTAAAATTTGAGGTCTGTAGGAGTTAACCTCTAGGAGGAGTTCGCTCTCAAAAATTAAAAAAATAGAGAAAATTTTTCCACGAATTTCAAAATTGCGTACTGCCTGTTGAGTTTAGGGGATGGCTCCAAGAGGCTTTTTTGTGTGTCCTGGTGTGCTCTATAGGCCTCCCAAATTTTGTGGATGTAGGTGAAACGTGCTGCCGGGGCTGTTTATTAAACATACTGTAGGGGGCGCTATAGCACATGCCCTGCAGAGATGCATACAGTGTTATTCCTTGAAGGGACAGTGATGTGTGTGTAAATTTTAGTGAGCTGTTGAGCATTCTAAGCCTGTCAAAAAGTACTTTGTTTGTCACAAAAACAACGCGTTGGCACGGCAACAGCATTTCATCAAATATCAAAATCTTCACACTGTGGTATTGTCTGGGGGTGAAGAATCAGCTGACCAATTTTCAGAATGATATGAAAAAGTTTGGAGCAATGGTGTGTGCAAATGTAATTTCTAAACTTCTTGTTACCAATAGGTGGCGCTATGACTTTTTCTAAAATTTTCACCGTGGATGACCTCACACTGGGCCTGGTGTCCAGCACATGAAGTTTGGGGCAGATACGATTAGGATTTGCTGAGATATAAACATTTTAGTCGTCATGGCGAGACATCTAAATTCGCCGTGCCGCCACAGACACACCTTTTTATGACACGTCACCATTTTCACTGTGAATCATCATCAACATGTTAAGGTTTATTTCACCACATTTGAGGTGAATCTGAGCAAGAGACAAAGAATAATAAATCAAAGTGTAAAAAATGACATTTTCTGTTGCCAGCAGGTGGCGCTCTGACTGTGAATGGATTTCATCATATGGATGTGATCAGGGCAGGACTCTGATGATACATGTAAAGTTTCAGGCAGATTGAAATATGTTCAGGGCATTTACACTGCATTTGAAATTTCATGGCGAAGGATCAAAATTACAGAGGCCGCCACGGACACGCCTTTTGACTTTTGAAAAAGATTTTAATAACTTTTGCTCATTAAGGCCTGCTGTATGTACTGGTCGAATTTGAAGTGAATTGGAGTTTCCCCCTCGGACGAGTTCGCTCTAGAAAAAAACAAAAAATGTTCAAAATCTGGAATTCAACGCAAAATAGCTCACTTCCTGTTGGGTTTAGAAAATCGCCACCACTGACTTTTTTGTTCACCCTGATGTGCTGCATATGTGTACCAAATTTGGTAGCTGTAGGTGAAACATGCTGCCCGTAGGAAAGTGTAGGGGGCGCTATGGAGCCATTTTGTCATACACTTCCACAATTCCTTTAGAATATAAAATTTTTCACCAGTTCTGGTGTGTGTACAAATTTTCATGAGTTTTTGAGCATGTTTAGGCCCTCAAAAATGCAGTTGTTCTGAGAGACAAATAATAATAATAATTAAAGCTGCGAGCAGCGTTGGACGGGTCCTCGCATCCTTGCTGGTCGGCGACCCCAGGCATGTCCACCAGGCAATGCTGCAACAAAGTGTATTTCGGCTCATGGATGTAACGAGGACTGGATTCTGAGCACTCAGGTCAAATTTCAGACAGATTGGAGCATGTACAGACTGTTTTGCAGCACCTTGTGTCCATCCACCAGGTGGCACTATGTCTGTGACTGTATAGTGGTCTATGAAACTCATCAGGCCTGGACTCTGATCAAACATGTAAAGTTTGAGGTAGATTACAGCATGCACAGGGGATTTACACAAGACGTCCTGCTTCATGGCATAACATTAAAGTTCAGTTGGCCGCCATGGCCATGCCCTTTGAATTTTGTGCACAATTTTCCCAAATATGCAACCTGAAGGCGTTTCTTATATATTGTCCCAATTTCAGATGTTTTGGAGCTATTGCCTGTGAGAAATGAATTGTTGAAAATGATCAAAAACACCAAAAATCTGACATTTAATTCAAAATAGCGGACTTCCTGTTGGGTTTAGAGAATGACTCCAAGAGACTTTTTTGTTTGCACTGACGTGTTACATATGCATGCCAAATTTCATAGTCCTCGGTGAAAGTCTGTGTGGAGGCTATTTTTAAAAATTCTGTAGGGGGCGCTATGACACATACTGTGGATGTATTTTGGCCTATAAATGTGATCAGGACAGGACTGTGTTTAATCATGTGAGGTCTGAGGTAGATTGGAGCATGCAGAGGATAGTTAGGTAGCATTTGATGTTTCATGGCGAACCATCAAAATTCTGGAGGTCGCCATGTCCACACCCTTTGACTCTGCAAGAAGCCTTTGATAACTTTTGATCATAACATCGTGTTGTATATCCTGGCAAAATTTCAGCTCTCTAGACCTTAACCCCGAGGAGGAGTTCGCTCTCAAAAATGAAAAAAATACAGAAATTTTGTCCACTTAATTCAAAATGGCGGACTTCCTGTTGAGTTTAGGGGATGGCTCCAAGAGGCTTTTTTGTGTGTCCTGGTGTGCTCTATAGGCCTCCCAAATTTTGTGGATGCAGGTCAAACATGCTGCCGGGGCTGTTTATTAAACATACTGCAGGGGGCGCTATAGCACATGCCCTGCAGAGATGCATACAGTGTTATTCCTTGAGACGACTGTGATGTGTGTGTAAATTTTGGTGAGCTGTTGAACATTCTAAGCCTGTCAAAAAGTACTTTGTTTGTCACAAAAACAACGCGTTGCCACGGCAACAGCATTTCATCAAAAATCAAAATCTTCACACTGTGGTATTGTCTGGGGGTGAAGAATTAGCTGACCAATTTTCAGAATGATATGACAAAGTTTGGAGCAATGATGTGTGCAAATGTAATTTCTAAACTGCTTGTTACCAAGAGGTGGCGCTATGACTTTTTCTAAATTTTTCAGTGTGGATGTCCTCAAACTGGTTCTGGTGTCCAGCACATGAAGTTTGGGGCAGATAGGATCCTTTGCAGCTGAGATATGAACACTTCAATTTTCATGGCGAAACATGAAAGTTTGCCGTCCCGCCACAGACACGCCTTTTCATCACACGTCACCATTTTTTCTGTGCTTCATCATCAATGTGTTCAGGCTTATGTCACAACATCTGAGGTGAATCTGAGCAACAGGCTAAGAATAGTACATGAAAGTGTAAAAAATGTCAAATTCTTGATACCACAAGGTGGCGCTGTGACTGTGAATGAATCTTGCTGTATGGATGTCATCGAGGCAGGTCTGTGATCATACATGTAAAGTTTCATTCAGATCGGAGCATGTTCAGGAGAGTTAGACAGCATTTCCTGTTTCATGGCGAAGGATCAAATTTCGACAGGCCGCCACGACCACACCCTTTAACTATGGAGGAAGATTTTGATAACTTTTTCTCAGGAAGGTCTGCTGTATGTACTGGCAAAATTTCAGATCGCTCAGACTTTTCCCCTAGGAGGAGTTCATCATAGATTTTGTACAGTTAACGCATGATGGCGCACTTCCTGTTGGGTGTAGAGCATGGCTGTGATTGACTTTTTTGTGTTTCCTGATGTGCTGCATATGTCTCCCAAATTTTTTAGCTCTCGGCCAAATTCCCTCCGAGTTAGCCTAATACCACTTTTTAAAATTTTGTAGGGGGCGCTATGGAGCCATTTTGTCATACACTACCACAATTCCTTTAGAATATAAAATTTTTCACCAGTTCTGGTGTGTGTACAAATTTTCATGAGTTTTTGAGCATGTTTAGGCCCTCAAAAATGCAGTTGTTCTGAGAGACAAATAATAATAATAATTAAAGCTGCGAGCAGCATTGAACGGGTCCTCGCATCCTTGCTGGTCGGCGACCCCAAGCATGTCCACCAGGCAATGCTGCGACAAAGTGTATTTAGGCTCATGGATGTAACGAGGACTGGATTCTGAGCACTCAGGCCAAATTTCAGACAGATTGGAGCATGTACAGACTATTTTTGCAGCACTTTGTGTCCATCCACCAGGTGGCGCTATCTCTGTGTCTGTATGTTGGTCTATGAAACTCATCAGGACTGGACTCTGATCAAACATGTAAAGTTTGAGGCAGATTGCAGCATGTACAGGGGATTTCCACACGACGCCCTGCTTCATGGCGTAACATTAAAGTTCAGTTGGCCGCCATGGCCACGCCCTTTGAGTTTTGTGAACAATTTTCACAAATATCCAACCTGAAGGCGTGTTTATGTATTGTCCCAATTCAGGTGTTTTGGAGTTATTGCCTGTGACAAATGAATTGTTGAAAATGACCAAAACACCAAAAATCTGACATTTAATTCAAAATGGCGGACTTCCTGTTGGTTTAGAGAATGACTCCAAGAGACTTTTTTGTTTGCACTGACGTGCTACATATGCATGCCAAATTTCATAGTCATAGGTGAAAGTCTGTGTGGAGGCTATTTTTAAATGCTGTAGGGGGCGCTATGGTAGATGCTGTGAATGTATTTTGGCCTATAAATGTGATCAGGACAGGACTGTGTTTAATCATGTGAGGTCTGAGGTAGATTGGAGCATGCAGAGGATAGTTAGGTAGCACTTGATGTTTCATGGCGAACCATCAAAATTCTGGAGGTCGCCATGTCCACACCCTTTGACTCTGCAAGAATCTTTTATAACTTTTGATCATAACATCGTGTTGTATATCCTGGCAAAATTTCAGCTCTCTAGGACTTAACCCTAGGAGGAGTTCGCTCTCAAAAATGAAAAAAATACAGAAATTTTATCCACTTAATTCAAAATGGCGGACTTCCTGTTGAGTTTAGGGGATGGCTCCAAGAGGCTTTTTTGTGTGTCCTGGTGTGCTCTATAGGCCTCCCAAATTTTGTGGATGTAGGTGAAACATGCTGCCGGGGCTGTTTATTAAACATACTGCAGGGGGCGCTATAGCACATGCCCTGCAGAGATGCATACAGTGTTATTCCTTGAGACGACTGTGATGTGTGTGTAAATTTTGGTGAGCTGTTGAACATTCTAAGCCTGTCAAAAAGTACTTTGTTTGTCACAAAAACAACGCGTTGCCACGGCAACAGCATTTCATCAAATATCAAAATCTTCACACTGTGGTATTGTCTGGGGGTGAAGAATCAGCTGACCAATTTTCAGAATGATATGAAAAAGTTTGGAGCAATGGTGTGTGCAAATGTAATTTCTAAACTTCTTGTTACCAATAGGTGGCGCTATGACTTTTTCTAAAATTTTCACCGTGGATGACCTCACACTGGGCCTGGTGTCCAGCACATGAAGTTTGGGGCAGATACGATTAGGATTTGCTGAGATATAAACATTTTAGTCGTCATGGCGAGACATCTAAATTCGCCGCGCCGCCACAGACACACCTTTTTATGACACGTCACCATTTTCACTGTGAATCATCATCAACATGTTAAGGTTTATTTCACCACATTTGAGGTGAATCTGAGCAAGAGACAAAGAATAATACATCAAAGTGTAAAAAATGACATTTTCTGTTGCCAGCAGGTGGCGCTCTGACTGTGAATGGATTTCATCATATGGATGTGATCAGGGCAGGACTCTGATGATACATGTAAAGTTTCAGGCAGATTGAAGCATGTTCAGGGCATTTACACAGCACTTGAAATTTCATGGCGAAGGATCAAAATTCCACAGAGCCGCCACGGACACGCCCTTTGACTTTTGAAAAAGATTTTAATAACTTTTGCTCATTAAGGCCTCCTGTATGTACTGGTTGAATTTGAGGCGAATTGGAGTTTCCCCCTGGGAGGAGTTCGCTCTGGAAAAAAATGAAAAATGGGCAAAATCTGACATTCAACGTAAAATAGCTCACTTCCTGTTGGGTTTGGAATATGGCTGTCACTGACTTTTTTGTTCAGTCTGATGTGCTGCATATGTGTACCAAATTTGGTAGCTGTAGGTGAAACATGATGGGCGTGGGAAAGTGTAGGGGGCGCTATGGAGCCATTTTGCCACACACCTCCACAATTCCTTTAAAATATGAAATTTTTCACCAGTCCTGATGTGTGTACAAATTTTCATGAGTTTTTGAGCATGTTTAGGCCCTCAAAAATGCAATTGTTCTGAGAGACAAATAATAATAATAATTAAAGCTGCGAGCAGCGTTGACGGGTCCTCGCATCCTTGCTGGTCGGCGACCCCAAGCATGTCCACCAGGCAATGCTGCGACAAAGTGTATTTAGGCTCATGGATGTAACGAGGACTGGATTCTGAGCACTCAGGTCAAATTTCAGACAGATTGGAGCATGTACAGACTATTTTTGCAGCACTTTGTGTCCATCCACCAGGTGGCACTATGTCTGTGACTGTATAGTGGTCTATGAAACTCATCAGGCCTGGACTCTGATCAAACATGTAAAGTTTGAGGTAGATTACAGCATGTACAGGGGATTTACACAAGACGTCCTGCTTCATGGCGTAACATTAAAGTTCAGTTGGCCGCCATGGCCATGCCCTTTGAGTTTTGTGAACAATTTTCGCAAATATGCAACCTGAAGGCGTTTCTTATATATTTTCCCAAATTCAGGTGTTTTGGAGTTATTGCCAGTGACAAATGAATTGTTGAAAATGACCAAAAACACCAAAAATCTGACATTTAATTCAAAATGGCTGACTTTCTGTTGTGTTTAGAGAATGACTCCAAGAGACTTTTTTGCTTGCACTGATGTGCTACATATGCATGCCAAATTTCATAGTCATAGGTGAAAGTCTGTGTGGAGGCTATTTTTTAAATTCTTTTAGGGGGCGCTATGGTAGATGCTGTGAATGTATTTTGGCCAATAAATGTGATCAGGACAGGACTGTGTTTAATCATGTGAGGTCTGAGGTAGATTGGAGCATGCAGAGGATAGTTAGGTAGCACTTGATGTTTCATGGCGAACCATCAAAATTCTGGAGGTCGCCATGTCCACACCCTTTGACTCTGGAAGAATCTTTTAATAACTTTTGATCATAACATCGTGTTGTATATCCTGGCAAAATTTCAGCTCTCTAGACCTTAACCCCGAGGAGGAGTTCGCTCTCAAAAATGAAAAAAATACAGAAATTTTATCCACTTAATTCAAAATGGCGGACTTCCTGTTGAGTTTAGGGGATGGCTCCAAGAGGCTTTTTTGTGTGTCCTGGTGTGCTCTATAGGCCTCCCAAATTTTGTGGATGTAGGTGAAACATGCTGCGGGGGCTGTTTATTAAACATACTGCAGGGGGCGCTATAGCACATGCCCTGCAGAGATGCATACAGTGTTATTCCTTGAGACGACTGTGATGTGTGTGTAAATTTTGGTGAGCTGTTGAACATTCTAAGCCTGTCAAAAAGTACTTTGTTTGTCACAAAAACAACGCGTTGCCACGGCAACAGCATTTCATCAAATATCAAAATCTTCACACTGTGGTATTGTCTGGGGGTGAAGAATCAGCTGACCAATTTTCAGAATGATATGACAAAGTTTGGAGCAATGATGTGTGCAAATGTAATTTCTAAACTGCTTGTTACCAAGAGGTGGCGCTATGACTTTTTCTAAATTTTTCAGTGTGGATGTCCTCAAACTGGTTCTGGTGTCCAGCACATGAAGTTTGGGGCAGATAGGATCCTTTGCAGCTGAGATATGAACACTTCAATTTTCATGGCGAAACATCAAACTTTGCCGTCCCGCCACAGACACGCCTTTTCATCACACGTCACCATTTTTTCTGTGCTTCATCATCAATGTGTTCAGGCTTATGTCACAACATCTGAGGTGAATCTGAGCAACAGGCTAAGAATAGTACATGAAAGTCTAAAAAATGTCAAATTCTTGATACCACAAGGTGGCGCTGTGACTGTGAATGAATCTTGCTGTATGGATGTCATCGAGGCAGGTCTGTGATCATACATGTAAAGTTTCATTCAGATCGGAGCATGTTCAGGAGAGTTAGACAGCATTTCCTGTTTCATGGCGAAGGATCAAATTTCGACAGGCCGCCACGACCACACCCTTTAACTATGGAGGAAGATTTTGATAACTTTTTCTCAGGAAGGTCTGCTGTATGTACTGGCAAAATTTCAGATCGCTCAGACTTTTCCCCTAGGAGGAGTTCATCATAGATTTTGTACAGTTAACGCATGATGGCGCACTTCCTGTTGGGTGTAGAGCATGGCTGTGATTGACTTTTTTGTGTTTCCTGATGTGCTGCATATGCCTCCCAAATTTTTTAGCTCTCGGCCAAATTCCCTCCGAGTTGGCCTAATACCACTTTTTAAAATTTTGTAGGGGGCGCTATGGAGCCATTTTGCCACACACCTCCACATGCCCTAAAAAATATGAAATTTTTCGCCAGTTCTGATGTGTGTGCAAATTTTCATGACTTTTCGAGCATGTTCAGGCCCTGAAAATGCAGTTGTTTTGGCAGAATAATAATAATAATAATAATAATAATAATTAAAGCTGCGAGCAGCGTTGAACGGGTCCTCGCATCCTTGCTGGTCGGCGACCCCAAGCATGTCCACCAGGCAATGCTACGACTGAGAGTGTATTTAGGCCCACGGATGTCACAAAGGCTGGATTCTGAGCACACAGGTCAAATTTCAGGCAGATTGGAGCATGTACAGGCTATTTATGCTGCACTTTCTGTCCATCCACCAGGTGGCGCTATCTCTGTGACTGTATATTGGTCTATGAAACTCATAAGGACCGGTCTCTGATCAAACATGTAAAGTTTCAGGCAATTGCAGCATTTACAGGGGATTTACATAAGATGTCCTGCTTCATGGCGTAACATTGTAGTTCAGTTGGCTGCCATGGCCACGCCCTTTGAGTTTTGTGAACAATTTTCACAAATACTCAACCTGAAGGCGTGTAGTATATATTGTCCCAATTTCAGGTGTTTTGGAGCTATTGCCTGTGAGAAATCAATTGTTGAAAATGATCAAAAACACCAAAAATCTGACATTTAATTCAAAATAGCGGACTTCCTATTGAGTTTAGAGAATGACTCCAAGAGACTTTTTTGTTTGCAATGAAGTGCTACATATGCATGCCAAATTTCATAGTCATAGGTGAAAGTCTCTGTGGAGGCTATTCTTAAAAATGCTGTAGGGGGCGCTACGGAACATGCTGTGAATGTATTTTGGCCAATAAATGTGATCAGGACAGGACTGTGTTTAATCATGTGAGGTCTGAGGTAGATTGGAGCATGCAGAGGATAGTTAGGTAGCACTTGATGTTTCATGGCAAACCATCAACATTGAGGAGGTCGCCATGTCCACACCGTTTGACTCTGCAAGAATCCTTTGATAACTTTTGATCAGAACATCGTGTTGTATATCCTGGCAAAATTTCAGCTCTCTAGACCTTAACCCCGAGGAGGAGTTCGCTCTCAAAAATGAAAAAAATACAGAAATTTTATCCACTTAATTCAAAATGGCGGACTTCCTGTTGAGTTTAGGGGATGGCTCCAAGAGGCTTTTTTGTGTGTCCTGGTGTGCTCTATAGGCCTCCCAAATTTTGTGGATGTAGGTGAAACATGCTGCCGGGGCTGTTTATTAAACATACTGCAGGGGGCGCTATAGCACATGCCCTGCAGAGATGCATACAGTGTTATTCCTTGAGACGACTGTGATGTGTGTGTAAATTTTGGTGAGCTGTTGAACATTCTAAGCCTGTCAAAAAGTACTTTGTTTGTCACAAAAACAACGCGTTGCCACGGCAACAGCATTTCATCAAATATCAAAATCTTCACACTGTGGTATTGTCTGGGGGTGAAGAATCAGCTGACCAATTTTCAGAATGATATGAAAAAGTTTGGAGCAATGGTGTGTGCAAATGTAATTTCTAAACTTCTTGTTACCAATAGGTGGCGCTATGATTTTTTCCAAAATTTTCACCGTGGATGACCTCACACTGGGAATGGTGTCCAGCACATGAAGTTTGGGGCAGATACGATTAGGATTTGCTGAGATATAAACATTTTAGTCGTCATGGCGAGACATCTAAATTCGCCGCGCCGCCACAGACACACCTTTTTATGACACGTCACCATTTTCACTGTGAATAATCATCAACATGTTAAGGTTTATTTCACCACATTTGAGGTGAATCTGAGCAAGAGACAAAGAATAATACATCAAAGTGTAAAAAATGACATTTTCTGTTGCCAGCAGGTGGCGCTCTGACTGTGAATGGATTTCATCATATGGATGTGATCAGGGCAGGAATCTGATCATACATATAAAGTTTCAGGCAGATTGGAGCATGTTCAGGGCATTTACACACAACTTGAAATTTCATGGCGAAGGATCAAAATTCCACAGACCGCCACGGACACGCCCTTTGACTTTTGAAAAAGATTTTAATAACTTTTGCTCATTAAGGCCTCCTGTATGTACTGGTTGAATTTGAGGCGAATTGGAGTTTCCCCCTGGGAGGAGTTCGCTCTGGAAAAAAATGAAAAATGGGCAAAATCTCACATTCAACTTAAAATAGCTCACTTCCTGTTGGGTTTGGAATATGGCTGTCACTGACTTTTTTGTTCAGTCTGATGTGCTGCATATGTGTACCAAATTTGGTAGCTGTAGGTGAAACATGATGGGCGTGGGAAAGTGTAGGGGGCGCTATGGAGCCATTTTGCCACACACCTCTACAATTCCTTTAAAATATGAAATTTTTCACCAGTCCTGATGTGTGTACAAATTTTCATGAGTTTTTGAGCATGTTTAGGCCCTCAAAAATGCAATTGTTCTGAGAGACAAATAATAATAATAATTAAAGCTGCGAGCAGCGTTGAACGGGTCCTCGCATCCTTGCTGGTCGGCGACCCCAAGCATGTCCACCAGGCAATGCTGCGACTGAGAGTGTATTTAGGCCCATGAATGTACAAGGGCTGGATTCTGAGCACACAGGTCAAATTTCAGGCAGATTGGAGCATGTACAGTCTATTTATGCAGCACTTTGTGTCCATCCACCAGGTGGCGCTATCTCTGTGACTGTATGTTGGTCTATGAAACTCATCAGGACTGGACTCTGATCAAACATGTAAAGTTTGAGGTGGATTGCAGCGTGTACAGGGGATTTACACAAGACGTCCTGCTTCATGGCGTAACATTAAACTTCAGCTGCCCGCCATGGCCACGCCCTTTGAGTTTTATGAACAATTTTCGCAAATATGCAACCTGAAGACGTGTCTTATATATTTTCCCAAATTCAGATGTTTTGGAGTTATTGCCTGTGAGAAATCAATTGTTGAAAATGACCAAAAACACCAAAAATCTGACATTTAATTCAAAATGGCTGACTTTCTGTTGTGTTTAGAGAATGACTCCAAGAGACTTTTTTGCTTGCACTGATGTGCTACATATGCATGCCAAATTTCATAGTCATAGGTGAAAGTCTGTGTGGAGGCTATTTTTTAAATTCTTTAGGGGGCGCTATGGTAGATGCTGTGAATGTATTTTGGCCTATAAATGTGATCAGGACAGGACTGTGTTTAATCATGTGAGGTCTGAGGTAGATTGGCGCATGCAGAGGATAGTTAGGTAGCACTTGATGTTTCATGGCGAACCATCAAAATTCTGGAGGTCGCCATGTCCACACCCTTTGACTCTGCAAGAATCCTTTGATAACTTTTGATCATAACATTGTGTTGTATATCCTGGCAAAATTTCAGCTCTCTAGACCTTAACCCCGAGGAGGAGTTCGCTCTCAAAAATGAAAAAATACAGAAATTTTATCCACTTAATTCAAAATGGCGGACTTCCTGTTGAGTTTAGGGGATGGCTCCAAGAGGCTTTTTTGTGTGTCCTGGTGTGCTCTATAGGCCTCCCAAATTTGTGGATGTAGGTGAAACATGCTGCGGGGGCTGTTTATTAAACATACTGCAGGGGGCGCTATAGCACATGCCCTGCAGAGATGCATACAGTGTTATTCCTTGAGACGACTGTGATGTGTGTGTAAATTTTGGTGAGCTGTTGAACATTCTAAGCCTGTCAAAAAGTACTTTGTTTGTCACAAAAACAACGCGTTGCCACGGCAACAGCATTTCATCAAATATCAAAATCTTCACACTGTGGTATTGTCTGGGGGTGAAGAATCAGCTGACCAATTTTCAGAATGATATGACAAAGTTTGGAGCAATGATGTGTGCAAATGTAATTTCTAAACTGCTTGTTACCAAGAGGTGGCGCTATGACTTTTTCTAAATTTTTCAGTGTGGATGTCCTCAAACTGGTTCTGGTGTCCAGCACATGAAGTTTGGGGCAGATAGGATCCTTTGCAGCTGAGATATGAACACTTCAATTTTCATGGCGAAACATCAAACTTTGCCGTCCCGCCACAGACACGCCTTTTCATCACACGTCACCATTTTTTCTGTGCTTCATCATCAATGTGTTCAGGCTTATGTCACAACATCTGAGGTGAATCTGAGCAACAGGCTAAGAATAGTACATGAAAGTCTAAAAAATGTCAAATTCTTGATACCACAAGGTGGCGCTGTGACTGTGAATGAATCTTGCTGTATGGATGTCATCGAGGCAGGTCTGTGATCATACATGTAAAGTTTCATTCAGATCGGAGCATGTTCAGGAGAGTTAGACAGCATTTCCTGTTTCATGGCGAAGGATCAAATTTCGACAGGCCGCCACGACCACACCCTTTAACTATGGAGGAAGATTTTGATAACTTTTTCTCAGGAAGGTCTGCTGTATGTACTGGCAAAATTTCAGATCGCTCAGACTTTTCCCCTAGGAGGAGTTCATCATAGATTTTGTACAGTTAACGCATGATGGCGCACTTCCTGTTGGGTGTAGAGCATGGCTGTGATTGACTTTTTTGTGTTTCCTGATGTGCTGCATATGCCTCCCAAATTTTTTAGCTCTCGGCCAAATTCCCTCCGAGTTGGCCTAATACCACTTTTTAAAATTTTGTAGGGGGCGCTATGGAGCCATTTTGTCATACACTACCACAATTCCTTTAGAATATAAAATTTTTCACCAGTTCTGGTGTGTGTACAAATTTTCATGAGTTTTTGAGCATGTTTAGGCCCTCAAAAATGCAGTTGTTCTGAGAGACAAATAATAATAATAATAATAATAATAAACCGTAGGGTTTCAATAGGGTCCTACGGCACCGTTGGTGCCTTGGACAGCCGGTGCCCTTGCACCGCCTGTCCTCGGCACCTCGGTGCTCGGACCCTAATAAACCGTAGGGTTCCAATAGGGTCCTACGGCACCGTTGGTGCCTTGGACAGCCGGTGCCCTTGCACCGCCTGTCCTCGGCACCTCGGTGCTCGGACCCTAATAATTAAAGCTGCGAGCAGCGTTGAACGGGTCCTCGCATCCTTGCTGGTCGGCGACCCCAAGCATGTCCACCAGGCAATGCTACGACTGAGAGTATATTTAGGCCCACGGATGTCACAAAGGCTGGATTCTGAGCACACAGGTCAAATTTCAGGCAGATTGGAGCATGTACAGGCTATTTATGCTGCACTTTCTGTCCATCCACCAGGTGGCGCTATCTCTGTGACTGTATATTGGTCTATGAAACTCATAAGGACCGGTCTCTGATCAAACATGTAAAGTTTCAGGCAATTGCAGCATTTACAGGGGATTTACATAAGATGTCCTGCTTCATGGCGTAACATTGTAGTTCAGTTGGCTGCCATGGCCACGCCCTTTGAGTTTTGTGAACAATTTTCACAAATACTCAACCTGAAGGCGTGTAGTATATATTGTCCCAATTTCAGGTGTTTTGGAGCTATTGCCTGTGAGAAATCAATTGTTGAAAATGATCAAAAACACCAAAAATCTGACATTTAATTCAAAATAGCGGACTTCCTATTGAGTTTAGAGAATGACTCCAAGAGACTTTTTTGTTTGCAATGAAGTGCTACATATGCATGCCAAATTTCATAGTCATAGGTGAAAGTCTGTGTGGAGGCTATTCTTAAAAATGCTGTAGGGGGCGCTACGGAACATGCTGTGAATGTATTTTGGCCAATAAATGTGATCAGGACAGGACTGTGTTTAATCATGTGAGGTCTGAGGTAGATTGGAGCATGCAGAGGATAGTTAGGTAGCACTTGATGTTTCATGGCAAACCATCAACATTGAGGAGGTCGCCATGTCCACACCGTTTGACTCTGCAAGAATCCTTTGATAACTTTTGATCAGAACATCGTGTTGTATATCCTGGCAAAATTTCAGCTCTCTAGACCTTAACCCCGAGGAGGAGTTCGCTCTCAAAAATGAAAAAAATACAGAAATTTTATCCACTTAATTCAAAATGGCGGACTTCCTGTTGAGTTTAGGGGATGGCTCCAAGAGGCTTTTTTGTGTGTCCTGGTGTGCTCTATAGGCCTCCCAAATTTTGTGGATGGAGGTGAAACATGCTGCCGGGGCTGTTTATTAAACATACTGCAGGGGGCGCTATAGCACATGCCCTGCAGAGATGCATACAGTGTTATTCCTTGAGACGACTGTGATGTGTGTGTAAATTTTGGTGAGCTGTTGAACATTCTAAGCCTGTCAAAAAGTACTTTGTTTGTCACAAAAACAACGCGTTGCCACGGCAACAGCATTTCATCAAATATCAAAATCTTCACACTGTGGTATTGTCTGGGGGTGAAGAATCAGCTGACCAATTTTCAGAATGATATGACAAAGTTTGGAGCAATGATGTGTGCAAATGTAATTTCTAAACTGCTTGTTACCAATAGGTGGCGCTATGACTTTTTCTAAATTTTTCAGTGTGGATGTCCTCAAACTGGTTCTGGTGTCCAGCACATGAAGTTTGGGGCAGATAGGATCCTTTGCAGCTGAGATATGAACACTTCAATTTTCATGGCGAAACATCAAACTTTGCCGTCCCGCCACAGACACGCCTTTTCATCACACGTCACCATTTTTTCTGTGCTTCATCATCAATGTGTTCAGGCTTATGTCACAACATCTGAGGTGAATCTGAGCAACAGGCTAAGAATAGTACATGAAAGTCTAAAAAATGTCAAATTCTTGATACCACAAGGTGGCGCTGTGACTGTGAATGAATCTTGCTGTATGGATGTCATCGAGGCAGGTCTGTGATCATACATGTAAAGTTTCATTCAGATCGGAGCATGTTCAGGAGAGTTAGACAGCATTTCCTGTTTCATGGCGAAGGATCAAATTTCGACAGGCCGCCACGACCACACCCTTTAACTATGGAGGAAGATTTTGATAACTTTTTCTCAGGAAGGTCTGCTGTATGTACTGGCAAAATTTCAGATCGCTCAGACTTTTCCCCTAGGAGGAGTTCATCATAGATTTTGTACAGTTAACGCATGATGGCGCACTTCCTGTTGGGTGTAGAGCATGGCTGTGATTGACTTTTTTGTGTTTCCTGATGTGCTGCATATGCCTCCCAAATTTTTTAGCTCTCGGCCAAATTCCCTCCGAGTTGGCCTAATACCACTTTTTAAAATTTTGTAGGGGGCGCTATGGAGCCATTTTGTCATACACTACCACAATTCCTTTAGAATATAAAATTTTTCACCAGTTCTGGTGTGTGTACAAATTTTCATGAGTTTTTGAGCATGTTTAGGCCCTCAAAAATGCAGTTGTTCTGAGAGACAAATAATAATAATAATAATAATAATAAACCGTAGGGTTTCAATAGGGTCCTACGGCACCGTTGGTGCCTTGGACAGCCGGTGCCCTTGCACCCGCCTGTCCTCGGCACCTCGGTGCTCGGACCCTAATAAACCGTAGGGTTCCAATAGGGTCCTACGGCACCGTTGGTGCCTTGGACAGCCGGTGCCCTTGCACCGCCTGTCCTCGGCACCTCGGTGCTCGGACCCTAATAATTAAAGCTGCGAGCAGCGTTGAACGGGTCCTCGCATCCTTGCTGGTCGGCGACCCCAAGCATGTCCACCAGGCAATGCTACGACTGAGAGTATATTTAGGCCCACGGATGTCACAAAGGCTGGATTCTGAGCACACAGGTCAAATTTCAGGCAGATTGGAGCATGTACAGGCTATTTATGCTGCACTTTCTGTCCATCCACCAGGTGGCGCTATCTCTGTGACTGTATATTGGTCTATGAAACTCATAAGGACCGGTCTCTGATCAAACATGTAAAGTTTCAGGCAATTGCAGCATTTACAGGGGATTTACATAAGATGTCCTGCTTCATGGCGTAACATTGTAGTTCAGTTGGCTGCCATGGCCACGCCCTTTGAGTTTTGTGAACAATTTTCACAAATACTCAACCTGAAGGCGTGTAGTATATATTGTCCCAATTTCAGGTGTTTTGGAGCTATTGCCTGTGAGAAATCAATTGTTGAAAATGATCAAAAACACCAAAAATCTGACATTTAATTCAAAATAGCGGACTTCCTATTGAGTTTAGAGAATGACTCCAAGAGACTTTTTTGTTTGCAATGAAGTGCTACATATGCATGCCAAATTTCATAGTCATAGGTGAAAGTCTCTGAGGAGGCTATTCTTAAAAATGCTGTAGGGGGCGCTACGGAACATGCTGTGAATGTATTTTGGCCAATAAATGTGATCAGGACAGGACTGTGTTTAATCATGTGAGGTCTGAGGTAGATTGGAGCATGCAGAGGATAGTTAGGTAGCACTTGATGTTTCATGGCAAACCATCAACATTGAGGAGGTCGCCATGTCCACACCGTTTGACTCTGCAAGAATCCTTTGATAACTTTTGATCAGAACATCGTGTTGTATATCCTGGCAAAATTTCAGCTCTCTAGACCTTAACCCCGAGGAGGAGTTCGCTCTCAAAAATGAAAAAAATACAGAAATTTTATCCACTTAATTCAAAATGGCGGACTTCCTGTTGAGTTTAGGGGATGGCTCCAAGAGGCTTTTTTGTGTGTCCTGGTGTGCTCTATAGGCCTCCCAAATTTTGTGGATGGAGGTGAAACATGCTGCCGGGGCTGTTTATTAAACATACTGCAGGGGGCGCTATAGCACATGCCCTGCAGAGATGCATACAGTGTTATTCCTGAGACGACTGTGATGTGTGTGTAAATTTTGGTGAGCGTTGAACATTCTAAGCCTGTCAAAAAGTACTTTGTTTGTCACAAAAAACAACGCGTTGGCACGGCAACAGCATTTCATCAAATATCAAAATCTTCACACTGTGGTATTGTCTGGGGGTGAAGTATCAGCTGACCAATTTTCAGAATGATATGACAAAGTTTGGAGCAATGATATGTGCAAATGTAATTTCTAAACTGCTTGTCACCAATAGGTGGCGCTATGACTTTTTCTAAATTTTTCAGTGTGGATGTCCTCAAACTGGTTCTGGTGTCCAGCACATGAAGTTTGGGGCAGATAGGATCCTTTGCAGCTGAGATATGAACACTTCAATTTTCATGGCGAAACATCAAACTTTGCCATGCCGCCACAGACACGCCTTTTCATGACACGTCACCATTTTTCTGTGATTCATCATCAATGTGTTCAGGGTTTTTGTCACAACATCTGAGGTGAATCTGAGCAACAGGCTAAGAATAGTACATGAAAGTCTAAAAAATGTCAAATTCTTGATACCACAAGGTGGCGCTGTGACTGTTAATCATTTTTGCTATATGGATGTCATCGAGGCAGGTCTGTGATCATACATGTAAAATTTCATTCATATTGGAAGCATGTTCAGGAGAGTTACACAGCATTTCCTGTTTCATGGCGAAGGATCAAATTTCGACAGGCCGCCACGACCACACCCTTTGACTATGGAGGAAGATTTTGATAACTTTTTCTCAGGAAGGCCGACTGTATGTACTGGCAAATTTCAGATCGCTAACACTTTCCTCCGAGGAGGAGTTCATCATAGATTTTGTACAGTTAACGCATGATGGCGCACTCCTGTTTGGGTTTAGAGCATGGCTGTGATTGACTTTTTTGTGTTTCCTGATGTGGCTGCATATGCCTCCCAAATTTTGTAGGTCCAGACCCAAATTCCCTCTGAGTTGGCCTAATACCACTTTTAAATTTTGTAAGGGCGCTATGGAGCCATTTTTGCACACACCGTCACATGCCCTACAAAATATGAAAATTTTCGCCAGTTTTGATGTGTGTGCAAATTTTCATGACTTTTTTCAGCATGTTTCGGCCCTCAAAAATGCAGTTGTTCTGAGAGACAAATAATAATAATAATAATTAAAGCTGCAAGCAGCGTTGAAAGGGTCCTCGCATCTTGCTGGTCGGCGACCCCAAGCATTTCCACCAGGCAATGCTGCGACTGAGAGTGTATTTAGGCCCATGAATGTCACAAAGGCTGGATCTGAGCACACAGGTCAAATTTCAGGCAGATTGGAGCATGTACAGGCTATTTATGCAGCACTTTCTGTCCATCCACCAGGTGGCGCTATCTTTGTGACTGTATATTGGTCTATGAACTCATCAGGACTGGACTGTGCTCAAACATGTAAAGTTTGAGGCAGATTGCAGCATGTACAGGGGATTTCCACAAGACGCCCTGCGTCATGGCGTAACATGAAAGTTCAGTTGGCTGCCATGGCCACAGCCCTTTGAGTTTTGTGAACAATTTTCACAAACATGCAACCTGAAGGCGTGTTTTATATTTTTGTCCCAATTTCAGTGTTTTGGAGCTATTACCTGTGAGAAATCAATTGTGGAAAATGACAAAAATCTGACATTTAATTCAAAATTGCGGACTTCCTGTTGGGTTTAGAGAATGACTCCAAGAGACTTTTTGTTTACACTGACGTGCTGCATATGCATGCCAAATTTCATAGTCATAGGTGAAAGTCTCTGTGGAGGCTATTTATTTAAATGCTGTAGGGGGCGCTATGGCACATGCTGTGAATGTATTTTGGCCTATAAATATGATCAGGACAGGACTGTGTTCAATCATGTGAGGTCTGAGGTAGATTGGAGCATGCAGAGGATAGTTAGATAACACTTGATGTTTCATGGCGAACCATCAAAATTCGGGAGGCCGCCATGTCCACACCCTTTGACTCTGGAAGAATCTTTTAATAACTTTTGATCATGACATCGTGTTGTATATCCTGGAAAATTTGAGGTTCTTTGAGTTAACTCCTTGGAGGAGTTCGCTCTCAAAAATTAAAAAAATAGAGAAAATTTATCCACTAATTCAAAATGGCGGACTTCCTGTTGAGTTTAGGGGATGCTCCAAGAGGCTTTTTTGTGTGTCCTGGTGTGCTCTGTAGGCCTCCCAAATTTTGTGGATCTTGGTGAAACGTGCTGCCGGGGCTGTTTATTAAACATACTGCAGGGGGCGCATGCACATGCCCTGGCAGAGATGCATACAGTTCTTATTCCTTGGAGACGACAGTGTATGTGTGTGTAAATTTTGTGTGAGCTGTTAGCAGCTTCTAAGCCTGTCAAAAATTACTTTGTTTTGTCACAAAACAAACGCGGTTGGCACAGGCAACAGGATTTCATACAATATTCAAAATCTTCACACTATTTTTTCTGGTATTGTTCTGGGGTTGAGAATCAGGACTGGACCCAATTTTCAGAATTGATATGAAAGTATCTGGAAGCAATGGTGTGCGCCAAATGTTAATTTCTAAAACTTCTTTCTTACCAATAGGTGGCGCTATGACTTTTTCCAAAATTTCACCGTGGATGACCTCACACTGGGAATGGTGTCCAGCACATGAAGTTTGGGGCAGATACAATTAGGATTTGCTGAGATATAAACATTTTAGTCGTCATGGCGAGACATCTAAATTCGCCGCGCCGCCACAGACACACCTTTTTATGACACGTCACCATTTTCACTGTGAATAATCATCAACATGTTAAGGTTTATTTCACCACATTTGAGGTGAATCTGAGCAAGAGACAAAGAATAATACATCAAAGTGTAAAAAATGACATTTTCTGTTGCCAGCAGGTTGCGCTCTGACTGTGAATGGATTTCATCATATGGATGTGATCAGGGCAGGAATCTGATCATACATATAAAGTTTCAGGCAGATTGGAGCATGTTCAGGGCATTTACACACAACTTGAAATTTCATGGCGAAGGATCAAAATTCCACAGACCGCCATGGACACGCCCTTTGACTTTTGAAAAAGATTTTAATAACTTTTGCTCATTAAGGCCTCCTGTATGTACTGGTTGAATTTGAGGCGAATTGGAGTTTCCCCCTGGGAGGAGTTCGCTCTGGAAAAAATGAAAAATGGGCAAAATCTGACATTCAACTTAAAATAGCTCACTTCCTGTTGGGTTTGGAATATGGCTGTCACTGACTTTTTTGTTCAGTCTGATGTGCTGCATATGTGTACCAAATTTGGTAGCTGTAGGTGAAACATGATGGGCGTGGGAAAGTGTAGGGGGCGCTATGGAGCCATTTTGCCACACACCTCTACAATTCCTTTAAAATATGAAATTTTTCACCAGTCCTGATGTGTGTACAAATTTTCATGAGTTTTTGAGCATGTTTAGGCCCTCAAAATGCAATTGTTCCGAGAGACAAATAATAATAATAAACCGTAGGGTTTCAATAGGGTCCTACGGCACCGTTGGTGCCTTGGACAGCCGGTGCCCTTGCACCGCCTGTCCTCGGCACCTCGGTGCTCGGACCCTAATAATAAAAACCCTAAGGTTCCAATAGGGTCCTTCGGCACCGTTGGTGCTTGGACCCTAATAATTAAAGCTGCAAGCAGCATTGGGCGGGACCTCGCCCGTCCCCCGCACGGTCAGCAAGCAAGTGCCGTCCGTGACCGACGATGAAAGCGACAGGAGTTCCTCTGCCGGAATATTGTACGGTTTAGGAGGAGATAATGTTTAAAGGTTTTGCATATTTTGGTGTATAGCGCCCCATCGGTTGAAGATAGCTCAAATCCGTCGACAGGTTTTCGTAGAGCTTGAGCAGATAAATGCGTGAGTGGTGGTTGCATGTCTGTACGACATTCCTGTGCGAAGAGCTGAGGCCATTTATGATTTTTGTGTCCCTAGGTGGCGCTATCAAGTTTTTCCAGATTTTTTTTTTCAGAATATTGAAATTTTCAGAAGACTGCACATGCATACCAAATTTCAGCAAAATCCATGAAGGTTTAGGGGTTGAAATTGAAGCGAAACATGGTTTCAGGTGAAGACAAACTTTGACAGCTTCTTTAAAAAAATTAGACAAGTTAGCCTTTTTCTTTTGATAACTTTTGCTTGGTGGGATATTCACTATAATATGTACAAATATGAAGCCGGAATATTGTACGGTTTCGGAGGAGATAATTTTTAAAAGGTTTGCATATTTCAGGTTATAGCGCCCCCTAGATTGAAGATAACTCAAATTCGCTGACAGGTTTTCGTAGAGCTCGAGTAGATGAACGCGTGAGTGGTGGTTGCATGTCTCTACGACATTCCTGTGCAAAGAGCTGAGGCCATTTGTGATCTTTTCAGTATTTGTGTCCCGAGGTGGCGCTACAAAGTTTTTCAAGATATTTTTTGCAGAATATTGAAATTTTCAGGGGACTGCACCTGCGTACCAAATTTCACAAAAAGTTATGCACGTTTAGGGGGTCAAATTAAGCGAAACACGGTTTCAGGTGAACACAAACTTTGACAGCTTATAAAAGAAAAACAAGACAAGTTAGCCTTTTTCTTTTGATAACTTTTGTTTGGCTGGATATTCACTATAACCTGCCAAAATATGAAGCCGGAATATTCTACGGTGTCAGAGGAGATAATCTTTAAAGGGTTTTCATATTTTGCATTATAGCGCCCCTAAGATTGAAGCTAGCTCAAATCAGTCCAACAGGTTTGGTAGAGCTCGAGCAGACGAACGCGTGAGTGGTGGTTGCATGTCTCTACGACATTCCTGTGCGAAGAGCTGATTTTATTTGTGATTTATACAGTTTGTTTGTGTCCCAAGGTGGCGCTATAGAGTTTTTCCAGAATTTGTTTTCAGAATATTGAAATTTTCAGCAGACCGGACCTGCGTACCAAATTTCAGCAAAATACATGCATGTTTAGGGGGCGAAATTGAAGCGAAACATGGTTTCAGGTGAAGACAAGCTTTGACAGCTTATAAAAGAAAAACTAGACAAGTTAGCCTTTTTCTTTTGATAACTTTTGTTTGGCTGTAAATTCACTATAATCTGTGCAAATATGAAGCCGAAATATTGTACGGTGTCGGAGGAGATAATGTTTTAAGGGTTTTCATATTTGGGGTTAGAGCGCCCCCTAGATTGAAGATAGCTCAAATCGGTCAGACAGGTTTTCGTAGAGCTCGAGCGGACAAACATGTGAGTGGTGGTTGCATGTCTCTACGACATTCCTGTGCAAAGAGCTGTAGCCTTTTGTGT
Source organism: Acanthochromis polyacanthus (assembly GCF_021347895.1). Classification (NCBI taxonomy): domain Eukaryota; kingdom Metazoa; phylum Chordata; class Actinopteri; family Pomacentridae; genus Acanthochromis; species Acanthochromis polyacanthus. The sequence goes on along the minus strand of NC_067113.1, from coordinate 64,661,513 downwards.
TGCCCTTGTGGTTTGTTGCCGTTTGTGGTGTCCCTAGGTGGCGCTATAGACTTTTTGCAGATTTTTTTTCAGAATATCGAATTTTTCGGGTGACCCGACGTACGTGCCAAATTTCTCAAAAAGTTATGCACGTTTAGGGGGTCAAATTAAGCAAAACGTGGTGGACTTGTAAAATAATAATAATTAAAGCTGCAAGCAGCGATGGACGGGTCCTCTCATCCACGCTGGTCGGCGAATCCATGCACGTCCACCAGGTGGCGCTGTGACTGAGAGTGTGTGCCGGCCTCTGAATCACATCTGGACCAGAGTTTAATCACACGTAAAATTTCAGCCAGATTGGAGCATGTTCAGACCAGTTATACAGCATTTCCTGCCCATCTTTTCATCAGAAAGGTCTGGTGCATGTCCTGGCCAAATTTCAGTTCTCTCAGACTTATCCACTAGGAGCTATTAATTTTGACAAATGTACAGCAAATTCAAGATGACCAACTTCCTGTTGGGTTTAGGGCGTGGCTGTGATTGACTTTTTGGTAAGTCCTGATGTGGTGCATATGCCCACCAAATATTGTAGGTGTAAATGAAACTTTGTGGAAGTTGGCCTAATGACCAATTTTTCAATTTTGCAGGTGGCGCTATAGAGCCATTTTGCCACACACATGCGCAACTCCCATAAAATATCAAAGTTTTGGCCAGTCCTGATGTGCACGCCAAATTTCACGCGTTTTGGTTTATGATAAGGCCCCCAAAAAGGCAATTCATTTGCCGGGAGAAATTAATTTTGACAAATTTACAGCAAATTCAAGATGGTCGACTTCCTGTTGGGTTTAGGGCGTGGCTGTGATTGACTTTTTGGTGTGTCCTGATGTTCTGCATATGCCCACCAAATATTGTAGCTGTAAATGAAACATTGTGAAAGTTGGCCTAATGACCACTTTTCAATTTTGCAGGTGGCGCTATAGAGCCATTTTGCCACACACATGAGCAACTCCCATAAAATATCAAATTTTTCGCCAGTCCTGATGTGCACGCCAAATTTCACGCGTTTTGGAATATGATAAGGTCGCCAAAAAGGCAATTCATTTCCCGAGGAGCGATTAAGTTTGAAAAATTTACAGCAAATTGAAGATGGCCGACTTCCTGTTGGGTTTAGGGCGTGGCTGTAATTGACTTTTTGGTGTGTCCTGATGTTCTGCATATGCCCACCAAATATTGTAGCTGTACATGAAACATTGTGGCAGTTGGCCTAATGACTACTTTTTCATGTTTGCAGGTGGCGCTATAGAGCCATTTTGCCACGCACATGCGCAACTCCCATAAAATATCAAATTTTTTGCCAGTCCTGATGTGCACGCCAAATTTCACGCATTTTGGAATATGATAAGGTCGCCAAAAAGGCAATTCATTTCCCGAGGAGCGATTAAGTTTGAAAAATTTACAGCAAATTGAAGATGGCCGACTTCCTGTTGGGTTTAGGGCGTGGCTGTAATTGACTTTTTGGTGTGTCCTGATGTTCTGCATATGCCCACCAAATATTGTAGCTGTACATGAAACACTGTGGCAGTTGGCCTATTGACTACTTTTTCAAGTTTGCAGGTGGCGCTATAGAGCCATTTTGCCACGCACATGCGCAACTCCCATAAAATATCAAATTTTTCGCCAGTCCTGATGTGCATGCCAAATTTCACGCGTTTTGGAGTATGATAAGGCCGCCAAAAAGCCAATTTACTTTACGGGAGAAAAAAAAAAAAAAATAGTAATAATTAAAGCTGCAAGCAGCGATGGACGGGTCCTCGCATCCACGCTGGTGGGTGAATCCACGCACGTCCACCAGGTGGCGCTGTGACTGAGAGTGTATGTCGGCCTCTGAATCGCATCTGGACCAGAGTCCAATCATACATGTAAAATTTCAGCCAGACTGTAGCATGTTCAGAGCAGTTATAGAGCATTTCCTGTCTATCCACCAGGTGGCGCTGTAACTCAGAGTGTATTTCACACAGTGGATGTGATGAGGGTTGGACTCTAATCACTCATGAAAAGTTTCAGGCTGATTTGATCATGTAGAGGCCAGTTATACAGCATTTACTGTCCCTCCAACAGGTGGCGCTGCGACTGAGAGTGTGTGTTGGCCTGTAGATGTGATCAGGATTGGATTGTGATCACACATGGAAAGTTTGAGGCAGATTGGAGCATGCAGAGGAGAGTTATACAGCAGTTGATGTTTCATGGCGAAGCATCAAAACGCTGATGGTCGCCATGGCCACGCCATTTGGCTTCTGGTTAAACTTTTGATAACATTTCATCACCAAGTCCTGCTGTGTGGACTGACAAAATTTCAGGTCTCCTGGAATTATCCCCGAGGAGGTATTAACTCTCAAAAATGAGAAAAATCATCAAAAATCTCACAATTAATCCAAGATGGCCGACTTCCTGTTGGGTTTAGGACATGGCTCCAAGAGGCTTTTTTGTGCGTCCTGATGTGCTCTATAAGCCTCCCAAATTTCATGGATGTAGGTGAAATGTGCTGGGGGGGCTGTTTGTTAAAAATACTGTAGGGGGCGCTATAGCATGTGCAGTGCCGAGATGCATACGGTGTCGTTCCTTGGGTTGATGGTGATGTGTGTGGTAATTTTAGTGAGCATTGGAGTATTTCTAACCTGTCAAATAGCACTTTGTTTTGCATGGCGATATTTGGTTGCTACGGCAACAGCGTTGCATGAAATGTCACACCCTTGACAATGTGGGATTGTCAAGAGGTGAAGACTCGACTGACCAATTTCCAGCATGATATCACCACGTTTGGGGCCATTGTACCTGAAAATATAAGGCCTTAAACTTACTATTACCAACAGGTGGCGCTATGACTTTTTCAAAATTTATGAGTGTGGATGTGTTCAGACTGGACCTGGTGTCCATCATGTGAAGTTTGGGGCAGATAGGATCTTGTTCAGCTGAGATATGAATCGTTAAATTTTCATGGCGAAACATCGAAATTGGTTTGGCCGCCACAGACACGCCCTGTGATGACAAGTCACCATTTTCACTGGGATGCATCATCAATGTGTTTAGGCTGTTGTCACTGCATTTGAAGTGAATATGATCCACCGGGTAACAATAGGGCATGAAAGTGTAAAAGATGTCTATTTCCTGAAACCACAAGGTGGCGCTATGACTGTCAATGAATATCCCTATGTGGATGACATCAGGACAGGACTGTCATCATACATGTAAAGTTTCAGGCAGATTGGAGCATGTTGAGAAGAATTAGACACCACTTCCTGGCCTAATGACTACTTTTTCAACTTTGCAGGTGGCGCTATAGAGCCATTTTGCCACGCACATGCGCAATTCCCATAAAATATCAAATTTTTCGCCAGTCCTGATGTGCATGCCAAATTTCACGCGTTTTGGAGTATGATAAGGCCGCCAAAAAGCCAATTTACTTTACGGGAGAAAAAAAAAAAAAAAAAAAATAATAATAATAATAATAAACCCTGGGGTTTCAATAGGGTCCTTGGCACCGCTGGTGCCTTGGACAGTCGGTGCCCTTGCACCACCTGTCCTCGGCACCTCGGTGCTCGGACCCTAATATTAAAAAACCCTAAGGTTACAAGAGGGTCCTACGGCACCGTTGGTGCCTTGGACAGCCGGTGCACTTGCACCGCCTGTCATCGGCACCTCGGTGCTCGGACCCTAATAATAAGGAAGAAAAATAAAAAACCCTAAGGTTCCAATAGGGTCCTAGGCACCGCTGGTGCCTTGGCCAGTCGGTGCCCTTGCACCGCCTGTCCTCGGCACCTCGGTGCTCGGACCCTAAAAAACCCTAAGGTTCCAATAGGGTCCTCGGCACCGTTGGTGCCTTGGACAGTCGGTGCCCTTGCACCGCCTGTCCTCGGCACCCTCGGTGCTCGGACCCTAATAATAAATCGTAGGGTTTCAATAGGGTCCTACGGCACCGTTGGTGCCTTGGGCAGCCGGTGCCCTTGCACCGCCTGTCCTCGGCACCTCGGTGCTCGGACCCTAATAATAAGGAAGAAAAATAAAAAACCCTAATGTTCCAATCGGGTCCTAGGCACCGCTGGTGCCTTGGCCAGTCGGTGCCCTTGCACCGCCTGTCCTCGGCACCCTCGGTGCTCGGACCCTAATAAAAAACCCTAAGGTTCCAATAGGGTCCTAGGCACTGCTGGTGCCTTGGACAGTCGGTGCCCTTGCACCGCCTGTCCTCATCACCTCGGTGCTCAGACCCTAATTAAAGCCGCAAGCAGCATAAAAAGGCCCTCGCCGGCCACCGACCTGACCTGCCCCGTTTTTTGTGGCGAGCGTAAATCAAAATTTCATCAAAATATTTACAAATGAGCAAACAGGAGCCATGCTCATTCATTGCTGCATTATGACAACATGTGACATGTTGGCCATCGCCACAGCAACACCGTCCAAAATACTGCATGGATACCATTGATGTTTTTCACCTGCATGTGTCAGAATTCATGTGTCGAATCTGGGACGTTTCCATGGTAACAGGTAAATTTAATATAATGGGAGATTTTTCACTTGGGCCCATTAGAATAACATGGGGAACTTCAGCCATCGCCACGGCAACACCGTTAAAATTACAACATGGTTACCATTCGCTTTTTTGATTGGGACCACATGAAGGAATAGTCACCCAAATTTCATTCATTTCTGACAAACTAATAATTTTACTCCCCATAGAGATTTTATTTTGATTCTGTCGGGGGCGCTGTAATGTTGATTGTCAAAATTTCGCTGTCAATGTGTCCAGGTAGGAAGGGTCAATAAGTGTTTAAAATGTGGTTCGGATTGGAGTCATTATGTATGAATGGCAGCCATTTATCACGCACAAAAAATGGCAAAATTTGACATCAAATTTGCGGCGTTGCCACGCCGCAAAAAGGTCTCGACAAGCCCAACGTGTCTGTGAGGTGGTTTGAGAGTGTGAATGTCTGTGGTCGAGCTCTACGCGCTCAACAAGTCACTTTTGTGTGTGAGAGAGTGTGTGTGTGTGTGTGTGTGTGTGTGTGTGTGTGTGTGTGTGTGTGTGTGTGTGTGTGTGTTTTTGTGTTTGTGCATGTGTGTGTGAGTGCAAGTCGCTGTATGTGTTTGTGGACATGTCGGCCCATGTCCCTGATCGAGCGCTGCATGCTCGACTTGTCATTTTTGTGTGTTTGAGCGTGTGAAAGTCCATGGTCGAGCGCTGCGCATTGTCTGTGTTGCATAAACAATAGGCCCTTCGCCCTGGGCCGCCAGGGGCTCGGGCCTAATAATATATTTTATTTGTATAGCGCTTATCAAAATACTCAGACACTTTACATAGTTGCTTAAAATTTGGTATTTAGCCATCACAGTAGGCTTTTGAAAGCAGATATAATGAGCAAGGGGTCTGACTTGGATCAGAGGATCCAAGTCTGACAGGATCTGACTGAAAGAACTTCAAGAATACTACACACTGTGATACAGAATCATCCTGTCAATCATAACTCCACTATAAAGCATATGCCTTTTTATGAACACTGTGTCCTATGGAAGGTCATGGTTGGCTTATCTTAGCATACAGGCTTTTGGACAGTGGAAAGAAGCCCATTCTGCTATATTTATTATGTAAGGACAGATCATTTACAAACTCTCATCTCCTCACACCTCAACAGTTACAGTATCTTCCTTTACCTCAACCAAAATCTATTAAACAGCACCTGCAGAATCCAACCTCTAAACTTTTAGCTAGAATTAAGAGAAAAGACCACATCACATCTGTTTTAGTTTCCTTACACTGGCTCCAACTACACTTTGATGTTGACTTTCGAAAGCTCCTCTTGGCCTCTTTACATTCTACATACAGTGTTGGGAAAAACGTTTTCAGACACTCCATGCACTTGTGAAGTACTGCATTAAGAATCACTCTTGGCTCTTCAAGAGCAGTTTCTTTTAGTACATTCACAGCCAAAATACTAAACAGTTCCTAAAAAGCTATTACAAACTTAAAATTGATTGATTTTGAGTACTGAGTCATTTTGATACCAGTGATCCACTAATGAAGGCTTTTTATTAAACAACTCAATTTTTGCTGCTGTGCTTCGTGTCTATATAAAGCACCACATTTGAAAGTTCTTCAGAGACAGAATGACTAAAACAAAGAACCTAACACAGGAAACATGCCTGAAGATACAGACTCTCAGTAAAGAAGGGTACAACTGCTGCCAAATAGCCAGGAAGTGCAGATGCAGTCCTTCAGCAGTTGGATACACTCTACAGAAATACAGATGAACTTGAGATGAGCTTGAGATGAGCTTGGAAGACAAACCAAGATCTGGGCGGCCACCGGTTTCTTCAGCAAGAAATGACCACATCCTGATCCACATGTGCAGGAAAACCAATGAATGACATCAAGGAGCTGCAGCAGCAGTGGTCAAACCAAAGTATTGTCCAGTGTTCCACCCGTACTATACGTGGCTGACTTTTAGATCACGGCTTAAGGTCCTACAAGGCTGTCAAGAAGCCCCTGATCAAAGAGTGACAGAGGTTAGTCTGGCGTCATTGAGCCCAAACACACAAGAACTGGACAGCCAGGAAGTGGAAGAAGCTTTACCTTCCTCCTGCTAATGTGAGGGTACGCAGAAGGCCAGGTGAAGCATTATCTCCAGCATGTACAGTACCTACTGTCAAGCATGGTGGAGGCAGTATCATGGTTTGGGGATGCATGAGTGCTGCTCGTTTTGGTCATCTCTCTGTCTGTGATAGCGCATTGAACTCTGCCAAGTATTGTTCCATTCTCCAAACCCACAAGCTCCTTTCTGCACATGCTCTGTTCCGTCAAGATCTAAACTGGATGTTTCTACCAGATAATGCTCCTCAAACACATCCAGGACCAGTAGAACTTGGCTGCAGGAGCTCAGTATCCAGGTCTAAGAGTGGCCAGCTCAATCCCCAGACATGAGCCCCATTAAAAATCTGTGGTGGATTATCAAAAGGTCTGTCTGAAAGCATAAACCAAAGAATTTAGAAGAATTAAAAGCAGTAATTCAAGAAGAATGGGACCAAATTAACCCTCAACAGTGTGAAAGACTGGTGGGAAACATCCAGCCAGGATTAGAGCTCTACTGCTGCTAATGGCAGGACTACTAAATAATAATCTGATGATGTGATGGTTTAATTACTCCTCGTGCCGTTTTTGAACACGCTCTCTCTTATTTGTTGACTTTGATACCGACAATGTTGAGAACTGACATATTGAAGCTGTCAAGAATTTAGTTGTTCGTTTTTCTTGTAAACAATTAACAAAAAAGTCTTTGTCTGTCTAATGCTGCTACACCTTTGAAAACACACAAAAAAAAATTTCCACAAATATTTCATGACAATATTTGAGATTGTGTAAAATTTTAAGGGTGTTGTTCACATATGAGCCTGTAGCCTGAGCTCCTCAGACAGAGCTTTTTATCAGCCCCAGGGGTGTGGCTGGAAACTATGGAACTATGAAGCTATGGAGCACGCTGCCTGAGGTAATCAGGTCGGCTGAGTCAGTGACCATTTTTTGAATCACTGCTGAAAACATACTCTCACTGTAAAGCCTCTCCTGATTTTACTGGATTTAATTATTTATGCTTGATGTATGCTGATACTTTGTGTAAATGTTCTTTGCTCTTATTATATTTCAGATATTTTTTTTATGGTATTTCATATAAGTGATCCATAATAAAGACTATTAAGATATTGTTAGAAAATACACAGAAAATTATGTACAATAAAAAGAGAACTGATTTTTTCATTGATACAGGCCGTCTTTCAGATGATAAATACAACAAAGTCTCTGTTCAGTTCTAAGAGGACTCTTTTAAGAAAAGCCTATCTGTAGTAGAGAGGACATGTGGGAGCCTCATAAGACCAGATAAGACCAGATAATCTATGAAGAGACTTTTGGCAAAGCAAAGAGCAAATATTTGTTTGACATATTCTGGAGAGTTCCATGCAAGAACGCTGTATGGATAACAGGCAGTATACTCAAGGTTAAAATCGGTTAAGGAGATAGGAGAATGATAGTGAAGGGGCTTTAACACAGAACATGCACTTGAAGTTTTTTTGTCATTCACTTAAAACACTACCAGACGAAAACTCTCACTTGTGATTGAAGTATGTCATGATGATTTCCTCATCCTCATCTCTCAATGACATTTCACTAGCAGGGACCACACCATCAATTTGAAGCTTCATTGTTTGTTTTGATACAAATTAGCATTTTATTGGTTATGACCCCCTGGGAAAAGGAGAATAGGAAAAGGAGGCAGAAGTATAGGGAGGGTGGGTGAAGCACAAGAAGTGAGAACAAACAAGTGGAAAGGTCAGAGTGGTGTGTATGGATGTACAACAGCTGCTCCTGAACCTCAGCTAAACATTTATCTCCTTATTTGAATTAAATGTCAATTTTTAATATCAATAAAAAATATGTAATTTTCTGAGGAGATGCTCCCTTTGACTTTACAACCCAGAAGCTTTACAGAAAAATGCTCGCTTTGCTGTTTTCTTTGTGAATAAATGGAATGTAGCCACTATTGAATTGTACTGTTTCATTATTAATATCATCGCAGAAAAATTATTTCATTAACTCTGTACTGGTCCTGCCTTCTTTCAGTTATCCAGAGAAGAAAGGCCACTTAAACATGATAAATGAATTAGAAACTGCAAAATTATTATGAAATGAAAGGTCTTCTACATAACTGAGGCTGGGACTTACAGAAAAAATAACGCATTAAAAAATAATGCATTTAATCACACATTTCTCAGTTCCCTAATTTCTGGCACACCGATAACTCTGATGAACACTCCAGGTCAGAAGGTGGCGGCAATGAACCGAAAGTCTGTTTTCCAGCCGTGAAGAAGATACACAGGGCGCACTGAGAGACATCAGTGGCGAACAGTGATATAGGACGAGACGCATAGAGCTTGTTGGGTGGACAATTTTCTTAAGAATCTTCTCGATGGCAGCTTGGATAAAAGCGAGGTTGTGTAGAAATTGTGCAACCAAGAGTTTTCTGATCACTGTAGCACTTCAAGCCGACGGCATCATCTCAATGCAAAACATGTTGCTGTTAGCACCCGAGCTAATGTTAGTTACAACAGTCCTACACCAGGAAACCATGTAGCCATCCTATAATAGACCACTTTTCAAGACATTGAAAGTGATTGAGTTTACAAAAAGTCTTAAATATTGAATAAAATCACTATAATTGGACTTTAAATTTGCAGTAATCTGTGAATGTAGTAGACAGATGAAAAATGCAGCTAAATATAAATGAAACAAACATTTTTCTGGTTTAAGTTCACAGATATTTCTATTTATTGATCCAGTTGTCAACTAAAATGTATTTGAATTGGAAAAACTTTGTTTATTGTGTCAAATATTATTATTTGGCAAAAGTAAGATTAATCGCGATTAATTAATTAGAACATCTCTAGTTAATTTCATTAATTTGTTTTAATCACATCCTACCACCACTGTAGACCTTTTCAAAAAGCTTTCTAGTTGTCTTTGTTTCATATCTGACTGAGTTCATATACTTCACTGGCAAGCAGGTGACCTGAGACTAATCTCTCAGACTGACTCAATGTGACAGTTTATTTCAACGCTTTCCCCTCATTGTCGCCCACATCCACCATCAACTGGGTGGCTCATCTTTCTTGTCCAGATATTCTATGCTTCGTTTTATTAGGGTCCGAGCACCGAGGGTGTGAAGGACAGGCGGTGCAAGGGCACCGACTGTCCAAGGCACCAGCGGTGCCTAGGACCCTATTGAAACCCTAGGGTTTATTATTATTATTATTGTTATTATTAAAAATGGTGACTTGTCATCAAAGGGCGTGTCTGTGGCGGCCAAACCAATTTCGATGTTTCGCCATGAAAATTTAACGATTCATATCTCGGCTGAACAAGATCCTATCTGCCCCAAACTTCACATGATGGACACCAGGTCCAGTCTGAACACATCCACACTCATAAATTCTGAAAAAAGTCATAGCGCCACCTGTTGGTAATAGTAAGTTTAAGGCCTTATATTTTCAGGTACAATGGCCCCAAACGTGGTGATATCATGCTGGAAATTGGTCAGTCGAGTCTTCACCCCTTGACAATCCCACACTGTCAAGGGTGTGACATTTCATGCAACGCTGTTGCCGTAGCAACCAAATATCGCCATGCAAAACAAAGTGCTGTTTGACAGGTTAGAAATACTCCAATGCTCACTAAAATTACCACACACATCACCATCAACCCAAGGAACAACACCGTATGCATCTCGGCACTGCACATGCTATAGCGCCCCCTACAGTATTTTTAACAAACAGCCCCCTCAGCACGTTTCACCGACATCCATGAAATTTGGGAGGCTTATAGAGCACATCAGGATGCACAAAAAAGCCTCTTGGAGCCATGTCCTAAACCCAACAGGAAGTCGGCCATCTTGGATTAATTGTGAGATTTTTGATGATTTTTCTCATTTTTGAGAGTTAATACCTCCTACGGGATAATTCCAGGAGACCTGAAATTTTGTCAGTCCACACAGCAGGACTTGGTGATGAAAAGTTATCAAAAGTTTAACCAGAAGCCAAATGGCGTGGCCATGGCGACCATCAGAGTTTTGATGCTTCGCCATGAAACAACAACTGCTGTATAACTCTTCTGCATCCTCCAATCTGCCTCAAACTTTCCATGTGTGATCACAATCCAATCCTGATCACATCTACAGGCCAACAGACACTCTCAGTTGCAGCGCCACCTGTTGGAGGGACAGTAAATGCTGTATAACTGGCCTCTACATGGTCAAATCAGCCTGAAACTTTACATGAGTGATCAGAGTCCAACCCTCATCACATCCACTGTTTGAAATACACTCTGAGTTACAGCGCCACCTGGTGGTGGATGGGCAGGAAATGCTGTATAACTAGTCTGAACATGCTCCAATCTGGCTGAAATTTTACGTGTGATTAAACTCTGGTCCAGATGTGATTCAGAGGCCGGCACACACTCTCAGTCACAGTGCCACCTGGTGGACGTGCATGGATTCGCCGACCAGCGTGGATGCGAGGACCCGTCCATCACTGCTTGCAGCTTTAATTTACTAATGTCCTCTTATTTGTGCCTGTGTTTTTATTTGATTGTAATCGTCAGTCTCATAATTTTGGATTCACTACTAACAAGGCCAAAACTGTATTTATGAAGTATTTAAGGGAGAACATAAAGAGCACACATGCCCAAAAAATCCTTTCACTCTATAAACACAAGTTAAAAAGTAACTTTCTACCAGAAAGCTGTACAGTATATACACAACAGCAAGGCCAGATAAAGAGAACTGACACACTTCTTTGCCCAACATTACGTGTGGTCAACCATCAGGGTCAGACAACTGGGATAAGATTACATAATCTTATACTACATTATGTAAAGGTTTCTGTCATGATGTTACCTTGTACATGTCTTCATATTTCAAGAAGAGGACATTAGAGTCCATACGATGTTCCCAGAATTCCTGAACATGTTCAAACCAGGAGCCATATCCCACTACAGAAAAAAAAAACCAGACAGTCAGATAGACGAATCGGATGAACAAAGTGGACCAAATGGAAGTTCCCAGTGTCCCATACTTACATTTGTCATTCATGAAGCGCCGGCAGAACTCCTGGAAGGTTCCCCGGTAGCTCATGGTCCTGAGAGAGCGATGGAACTGATAATAAGACACCACCAGGTCCTTTGGGTTCCGAGCCATGTAGATCACCTAGAAGAGAGCCACAACACTATAGTTAGGGACACAATGTTAGCTCTATTTACAGTCCTGTAGAATTTCCATGTTAGACTGAGGTAGAGTTAACATAACCCAGAGATCAACAAGCACCACGTTATTGGAAAATACATCAAGTTAAAATAAACTTAGACAGTAACATGAGTATTACATACCTAACAGTCTGGGTGCCACACAGCTTTGGGGCAGTTTTGCTCCTGTCACATACACTATTGTTCAAAAGTTTGCTAAATTATTTGAGAAGTTGTTAATGTTTACATACACAACAACTATTCAAAAATTTGAGGTCACCCAGACAATTCCGTGTTTTACATGAAAACTCACACTGTGCGAACATAACTACACAAAGATTTTCTGATCATCAATTAGCCTTTCAACACCATTAGATAACACAATGTAGCATTAGAACACAGGAGTGATGGTTGCTGGAAATGTTCCTCTGTACCCCTATGGAGATATTCCATTAGAAATCAGCCATTTCCAGCTACAATAGTCATTTACCACATTAACAATGTCTACACTGGATTTATCATTCATTTAATGTTTTCTTCATTGAAAAAAAAATGCCTTTCTTTCAAAAATAAGGACATTTCTAAGTAACTCCAAACTTTTGAACAGTAGTGTATTTCCTCACTGTGGGTTCATTTTTCTATGAAATATAATGTACTGCATCTCTTTGGGAACAGTACAACAAATGGCTAGAAGTAGAGAAAACTCAAAAATCTATTCAGTGAAGCAAGGGCGTAGGTTTGCATAGGGACGGTAGGGACATAACACTACCAACTTTTCAAGAGGGTCAAATTGTCCCCACCAACTTTTAAGCAACTTTATTTGCATTATATAATGAGTTCAGTTATATAGGTAATTTTGATTGTCTTCCCATATGTTGTAAGGACAGAATTGACCCTACCATTATTAAGTGAATTATTTTCATTATGTTCAGACCAGGTTCAGACTTACATTTACCCCTTTTCACTTGCTGAATGTGCCGGTCCAATCAAACGTGCACTTGACTGGCTGATGACTTGACCCCCCATCCCCCACCCCCACCAACACGCACACACGCACACAGCCCCGACAGAAATACACAAGAAATTAAAGCTGCAAGCAGCGATGGACGGGTCCTCGCATCCACGCTGGTCGGCGAATCCATGCACGTCCACCAGGTGGCACTGTGACTGAGAGTGTGTGCCGGCCTCTGAATCACATCTGGACCAGAGTTTAATCACAAGTAAAATTTCAGCCAGATTGGAGCATGTTCAGACTAGTTATACAGCATTTCCTGCCCATCCACCACCAGGTGGCGCTGCAACTCAGAGTGTATTTCAAACAGTGGATGTGATGAGGGTTGGACTCTGATCACTCATGTAAAGTTTCAGGCTGATTTGACCATGTAGAGTCCAGTTATACAGCATTTCCTGTCCATCCAACAGGTGGCGCTGCAACTGAGAGTGTCTGTTGGCCTGTAGATGTGATCAGGATTGGATTGTGATCACACATGGAAAGTTTGAGGCAGATTGGAGCATGCAGAGGAGAGTTATACAGCAGTTGTTGTTTCATGGCGAAGCATCAAAACTCTAATGGTCGCCATGGCCACGCCATTTGGCTTCTGGTTAAACTTTTGATAACTTTTCATCACCAAGTCCTGCTGTGTGGACTGACAAAATTTCAGGTCTCCTGGAATTATCCCCTCGGAGGTATTAACTCTCAAAAATGAGAAAAATCATCAAAAATCTCACAATTAATCCAAGATGACCGACTTCCTGTTGGGTTTAGGACATGGCTCCAAGAGGCTTTTTTGTGCGTCCTGATGTGCTCTATAAGCCTCCCAAATTTCATGGATGTCGGTGAAACGTGCTGGGGGGGCTGTTTGTTAAAAATACTGTAGGGGGCGCTATAGCATGTGCAGTGCCGAGATGCATACGGTGTCGTTCCTTGGGTCGATGGTGATGTGTGTGGTAATTTTAGTGAGCATTGGAGTATTTCTAACCTGTCAAACAGCACTTTGTTTTGCATGGCGATATTTGGTTGCTACGGCAACAGCGTCGCATGAAATGTCACACCCTTGACAGTGTGGGATTGTCAAGAGGTGAAGACTCGACTGACCAATTTCCAGCATGATATCACCAAGTTTGGGGCCATTGTACCTGAAAATATAAGGCCTTAAACCTACTATTACCAACAGGTGGCGCTATGACCTTTGTAGAATTTATGAGTGTGGATGTGTTCAGACTGGACCTGGTGTCCATCATGTGAAGTTTGGGGCAGATAGGATCTTGTTCAGCCGAGATATGAATCGTTACATTTTCATGACGAAACATCGAAATTGGTTTGGCCGCCACAGACACGCCCTTTGATGACAAGTCACCATTTTCACTGGGATGCATCATCAATGTGTTCAGCCTGTTGTCACCGCATTTGAAGTGAATATGATCAACCGGGTAACAATAGGGCATGAAAGTGTAAAAGATGTCTATTTCCTGAAACCACAAGGTGGCGCTATGACTGTCAGTGAATATCCCTATGTGGATGACATCAGGACAGGACTGTCATCATACATGTAAAGTTTCAGGCAGATTGGAGCATGGTCAGAAGAATTAGACACCACTTCCTGTTTCATGGCGAAGGATCAGTTTTTTGAGGCTCCGCCATGGCCACACCTTTTGGCTTCTGGTTGGGTTTTTTATAACTTTTCATCAGAAAGGTCTGGTGCATGTACTGGCCAAATTTCAGTTCTCTCAGACTTATCCACTAGGAGCTATTAATTTTGACAAATGTACAGCAAATTCAAGATGGCCGACTTCCTGTTGGGTTTAGGGCATGGCTGTGATTGACTTTTTGGTGTGTCCCGATGTGGTGCATATGCCCACCAAATATTGTAGCTGTAAATCAAACATTGTGGAAGTTGGCCTAATGACCACTTTTTCAATTTTGCAGGTGGCGCTATAGAGCCATTTTGCCACACACATGCGCAACTCCCATAAAATATCAAATTTTTGGCCAGTCCTGATGTGCACGCCAAATTTCACGCGTTTTGGTTTATGATAAGGCCCCCAAAAAGGCAATTCATTTGCCGGGAGAAATTAATTTTGACAAATTTACAGCAATTTCAAGATGGCCGACTTCCTGTTGGGTTTAGGGCGTGGCTGCATTTGACTTTTCGGTGTGTCCTGATGTGGTGCATATGCCCACCAAATATTGTAGCTGTAAATGAAACATTGTGGAAGTTAGCCTAATGACCACTTTTCAATTTTGCAGGTGGCGCTATAGAGCCATTTTGCCACACACATGCGCAACTCCCATAAAATATCAAATTTTTCGCCAGTCCTGATGTGCACGCCAAATTTCACGCGTTTTGGAATATGATAAGGACGCCAAAAAGGCAATTCATTTCCCGAGGAGCGATTAAGTTTGAAAAATTTACAGCAAATTGAAGATGGCCGACTTCCTGTTGGGTTTAGGGCGTGGCTGTGATTGACTTTTTGGTGTGTCCTGATGTTCTGCATATGCCCACCAAATATTGTAGCTGTACATGAAACACTGTGGCAGTTGGCCTAATGACTACTTTTTCAAGTTTGCAGGTGGCGCTATAGAGCCATTTTGCCACGCACATGCGCAACTCCCATAAAATATCAATTTTTTCGCCAGTCCTGATGTGCACGCCAAATTTCACGCGTTTTGGAGTATGATAAGGCCGCCAAAAAGCCAATTTACTTTACGGGAGAAAAAATAAAATAAAATTAAAGCTGCAAGCAGTGATGGACGGGTCCTCGCATCCACGCTGGTCGGCGAATCCATGCACGTTCACCAGGTGGCACTGTGACTGAGAGTGTGTGTCGGCCTCTGAATCACATCTGGACCAGAGTTTAATCACACGTAAAATTTCAGCCAGATTGGAGCATGTTCAGACGAGTTATATAGCATTTCCTGCCCATCCACCACCAGGTGGCGCTGCAACTCAGAGTGTATTTCAAACAGTGGATGTGATGAGGGTTGGACTCTGATCACTCATGTAAAATTTCAGGCTGATTTGACCATGTAGAGTCCAGTTATACAGCATTTCCTGTCCATCCAACAGGTGGCGCTGCAACTGAGAGTGTCTGTTGGCCTGTAGATGTGATCAGGATTGGATTGTGATCACACATGGAAAGTTTGAGGCAGATTGGAGCATGCAGAGGAGAGTTATACAGCAGTTGATGTTTCTTGGCGAAGCATCAAAACTCTAATGGTCGCCATGGCCACACCATTTGGCTTCTGGTTAAACTTTTGATAACTTTTCATCACCAAGTCCTGCTGTGTGGACTGACAAAATTTCAGGTCTCCTGGAATTATCCCCTTGGAGGTATTAACTCTCAAAAATGAGAAAAATCATCAAAAATCTCACAATTAATCCAAGATGGCCGACTTCCTGTTGGGTTTAGGACATGGCTCCAAGAGGCTTTTTTGTGCATCCTGATGTGCTCTATAAGCCTCCCAAATTTCATGGATGTAGGTGAAACGTGCTGGGGGGGCTGTTTGTTAAAAATACTGTAGGGGGCGCTAGAGCATGTGCAGTGCCGAGATGCATACGGTGTCGTTCCTTGGGTCGATGGTGATGTGTGTGGTAATTTTAGTGAGCATTGGAGTATTTCTAACCTGTCAAACAGCACTTTGTTTTGCATGGCGATATTTGGTTGCTACGGCAACAGCGTTGCATGAAATGTCACACCCTTCACAGTGTGGGATTGTCAAGAGGTGAAGACTCGACTGACCAATTTCCAGCATGATATCACCACGTTTGGGGCCATTGTACCTGAAAATATAAGGCCTTAAACTTACTATTACCAACAGGTGGCACTATGACTTTTTCAGAATTTATGAGTGTGGATGTGTTCAGACTGGACCTGGTGTCCATCATGTGAAGTTTGGGGCAGATAGGATCTTGTTCAGCTGAGATATGAATCGTTAAATTTTCATGGCGAAACATCGAAATTGGTTTGGCCGCCACAGACACGCCCTTTGATGACAAGTCACCATTTTCACTGGGATGCATCATCAATGTGTTTAGGCTGTTGTCACCGCATTTGAAGTGAATATGATCAACCGGGTAACAATAGGGCATGAAAGTGTAAAAGATGTCTATTTCCTGAAACCACAAGGTGGCGCTATGACTGTCAATGAATATCCCTATGTGGATGACATCAGGACAGGACTGTCATCATACATGTAAAGTTTCAGGCAGATTGGAGCATGTTGAGAAGAATTAGACACCACTTCCTGTTTCATGGCGAAGGATCAGTTGTTTGAGGCTCCGCCATGGCCACACCTTTTGGCTTCTGGTTGAGTTTTTGATAACTTTTCATCAGAAAGGTCTGGTGCATGCACTGGCCAAATTTCAGTTCTCTCAGACTTATCCACCAGGAGCTATAAATTTTGACAAATGTACAGCAAATTCAAGATGGCCGACTTCCTGTTGGGTTTAGGGTGTGGCTGTGATTGACTTTTTGGTGTGTCCTGATGTGGTGCATATGCCCACCAAATATTGTAGCTGTAAATAAAACATTGTGGAAGTTGGCCTAATGACCACTTTTTCAATTTTGCAGGTGGTGCTATAGAGCCATTTTTCCACACATATGCGCAACTGCCATAAAATATCAAATTTTTGGCCAGTCCTGATGTGCACGCCAAATTTCACGCGTTTTGGTTCATGATAAGGCCCCCAAAAAGGCAATTCATTT
The DNA here is from genome assembly GCF_021347895.1 of Acanthochromis polyacanthus. Classification (NCBI taxonomy): domain Eukaryota; kingdom Metazoa; phylum Chordata; class Actinopteri; family Pomacentridae; genus Acanthochromis; species Acanthochromis polyacanthus. The sequence goes on along the minus strand of NC_067113.1, from coordinate 64,643,998 downwards.
GCCGGGAGAAATTAATTTTGACAAATTTACAGCAAATTGAAGATGGCCGACTTCCTGTTGGGTTTAGGGTGTGGCTGTCATTGACTTTTTGGTGTGTCCTGATGTGGTGCATATGCCCACCAAATATTGTAGCTGTAAATGAAACATTGTGGAAGTTAGCCTAATGACCACTTTTCAATTTTGCAGGTGGCGCTATAGAGCCATTTTGCCACACACATGCGCAACTCCCATAAAATATCAAATTTTTCGCCAGTCCTGATGTGCACGCCAAATTTCACGCGTTTTGGAATATGATAAGGCCGCCAAAAAGCCAATTTACTTCACGGGAGAAAAAATAAAAAAAAAAAAATAATAATAATAATAAACCCTAGGGTTTCAATAGGGTCCTTGGCACCGCTGGTGCCTTGGACAGTCGGTGCCCTGGCACCGCCTGTCCTTCGCACCCTCGGTGCTCGGACCCTAATAATAAACCCTAGGGTTTCAATAGGGTCCTTGGCACCGCTGGTGCCTTGGACAGTCGGTGCCCTGGCACCGCCTGTCCTTCGCACCCTCGGTGCTCGGACCCTAATAAACCCTTGGGTTTCAATAGGGTCCTTGGCACCGCTGGTGCCTTGGACAGTCGGTGCCCTTGCACCGCCTGTCCTCGGCACCCTCGGTGCTCGGACCCTAATAATAATAATAATTAAAGCTGCAAGCAGCGATGGACGGGTCCTCGCATCCACGCTGATCGGCGAATCCATGCACGTCCACCAGGTGGCACTGTGACTGAGAGTGTGTGCCGGCCTCTGAATCACATCTGGACCAGAGTTTAATCACAAGTAAAATTTCAGCCAGATTGGAGCATGTTCAGACTAGTTATACAGCATTTCCTGCCCATCCACCACCAGGTGGCGCTGTAACTCAGAGTGTATTTCAAACAGTGGATGTGATGAGGGTTGGACTCTGATCAGTCATGTAAAGTTTCAGGCTGATTTGATCATGTAGAGGCCAGTTGTACAGAATTCACTGTCCATCCAACAGGTGGCGCTGCAACTGAGAGTGTCTGTTGGCCTGTAGATGTGATCAGGATTGAATTGTGATCACACATGGAAAGTTTGAGGCAGATTGGAGCATGCAGAGGAGAGTTATACAGCAGTTGATGTTTCTTGGCGAAGCATCAAAACTCTAATGGTCGCCATGGCCACGCCATTTGGCTTCTGGTTAAACTTTTGATAACTTTTCATCACCAAGTCCTGCTGTGTGGACTGACAAAATTTCAGGTCTCCTGGAATTATCCCCTTGGAGGTATTAACTCTCAAAAATGAGAAAAATCATCAAAAATCTCACAATTAATCCAAGATGGCCGACTTCCTGTTGGGTTTAGGACATGGCTCCAAGAGGCTTTTTTTGTGCGTCCTGATGTGCTCTATAAGCCTCCCAAATTTCATGGATGTAGGTGAAACGTGCTGGGGGGGCTGTTTGTTAAAAATACTGTAGGGGGCGCTATAGCATGTGGAGTGCCGAGATGCATACGGTGTTGTTCCTTGGGTCGATGGTGATGTGTGTGGTAATTTTAGTGAGCATTGGAGTATTTCTAACCTGTCAAACAGCACTTTGTTTTGCATGGCGATATTTGGTTGCTACGGCAACAGCGTTGCATGAAATGTCACACCCTTCACAGTGTGGGATTGTCAAGAGGTGAAGACTCGACTGACCAATTTCCAGCATGATATCACCACGTTTGGGGCCATTGTACCTGAAAATATAAGGCCTTAAACTTACTATTACCAACAGGTGGCGCTATGACTTTTTCAGAATTTATGAGTGTGGATGTGTTCAGACTGGACCTGGTGTCCATCATGTGAAGTTTGGGGCAGATAGGATCTTGTTCAGCTGAGATATGAATCGTTAAATTTTCATGGCGAAACATCGAAATTGGTTTGGCCGCCACAGACACGCCTTTTGATGACAAGTCACCATTTTCACTGGGATGCATCATCAATGTGTTCAGCCTGTTGTCACCGCATTTGAAGTGAATATGATCAACCGGGTAACAATAGGGCATGAAAGTGTAAAAGATGTCTATTTCCTGAAACCACAAGGTGGCGCTATGACTGTCAATGAATATCCCTATGTGGATGACATCAGGACAGGACTGTCATCATACATGTAAAGTTTCAGGCAGATTGGAGCATGTTGAGAAGAATTAGACACCAATTCCTGTTTCATGGCGAAGGATCAGTTTTTTGAGGCTCCACCATGGCCACACCTTTTGGCTTCTGGTTGAGTTTTTGATAACTTTTCATCAGAAAGGTCTGGTGAATGTACTGGCCAAATTTCAGTTCTCTCAGACTTATCCACTAGGAGCTATTAATTTTGACAAATGTACAGCAAATTCAAGATGACCGACTTCCTGTTGGGTTTAGGGCGTGGCTGTGATTGACTTTTTGGTGTGTCCCGATGTGGTGCATATGCCCACCAAATATTGTAGCTGTACATGAAACATTGTGGAAGTTGGCCTAATGACCATTTTTTCAATTTTGCAGGTGGTCATAAGTCTCTGAGTTTTTTTCACATGACTGTTCACAGCTGAGTCACTAATGGCTTCATGATTGTGCCAATGAGTACAGGATTTTAGCTTTTAAAAAAGCTGGTGCAGATGGTTTAGTTTTGGTGAATTTAAAATGAGACATGTAGATTAAGTGATTTTAAACCGAAATGTGGTCTATTTTTCCGATGAAACAGCTTGTCACAGGTGAGAAATTCAAGGATCATCAGTTATGTTGTACTGTTATTGAATTAAATCCAGCACACAGCTGGAAACTTTTAAATTAGCATCTTTCTGTCATGATAATTCATGGCTGCTGTATTTGGTCCCATCTTACTGCACAGACCTTGGCCTCCCCATTATGCATGGCCGTAGGAAGGAATCGGTAGGGAAGATGGCTTTTGATCAGTCGAGGAGATGTCAGCTCCTGTGGAAACACAAGGGAAGTCAATCAGCAGTCTTCCATTATCTTATCCGTCCTGCACAATGCTCTGCTGCGACCACCTTATCTTATCTTATACGTAACAAAGCATGTCATCTATCGCTGCATTTCTTGAAAAATGCTTTGTTTGTCAAGGAATATGTTTGCTAACAGAGGTCAAAGGGGCGGCATAGCTCAGTGGGTAGAGTGGCCGTCTTGCAACCAGAGGGTTGTGGTTCGATCCCCCGGCCCGTCGTGCTCATGTTGAGGTGTTGCTGAGCAAGACACCTAACCCCTAATTGCTCCTGATGGGTTTTGGTTAGCGCCTTGCATGGCAGCTTCCACCATCAGTGTGAATGTGATGTATCATGTAAAGGGCTTTGGATAAAAGCGCTATATAAGTACAACTATTCACCATTTAGGTCTTCCACTGTACAGGTAGATTTTTTTGACGTGTACAAAAAAGTATATCCATAACCACTTCTTGAAATTAACAGAAAATGGAACTCGTGCCTTGCAGTGGAATACCTCTGCCAAACCAGTCATTTTTCAGTTTAGGTCCACGTCTGTCCAGATTCATAGAATAAATGTACTTTATAGGAATTTTTAAAAAAAAAGTTTCGATCTATTTTTTGGTGAAATTAAAAATGATTACACACCACAGAAAATCAATGCCATCCGTACAGCTTCAAGGTGGACACAAGATTAGTGTCAATTCAGTATCAGACCAACAGTGGTCCCAATCTCCCTTTCTTTACCTAGATTTATCTTGATCAACCACAACAAAGCAGCAATTCAGATGATCTTTCATGACAACTGGGCAACACACTACGTAGTTGCTACAGGTGGTGGAGTAAATCCAAATTAGACAATAGCTTGGTAAGAAATAACTTTGTTGTATTCTACAATTCTACAATTGCATTTAGCAGACACTTTCATCCAAAGCGACGTGAATCTGAGAGGAGATAGAACACAAGTGTAGCAATACTGCAAAGGCCCTGGAATTCCTGAGCTGATCAAAACTCAGATAAGCTCTCCCTCTCTCCAGCACTGACCAACACCCATCTCTATAGGAGGATTGAGACATTTGTATTTCTGTAGGTTTTCATTCACAGAAGGATGGAGCTCCTGTGAACATTTAAACCCCTGGAATAACTTCTTCTTTTTAAAAGACAATGACTTTCAATTATATGCTATGGATGTTTGTTTAATGAATTTTCATGCTAAAATCCCTTTTCAGCTTTAGGAGACCCTCAGCCGGAGACGTCTCTGCCTTCCACAGATCAGATAACAAGTCGTAAAACTTTATGGCTGAAGGCTGGAGTCACCCTCTCACTCTCTTTGACTGAAACAAAGAGATTGGAACTGAACTTACAAAACCTTGCCAAATTAATATTTCTGGAATGTATTTTGTGTTTACAGAATTACCAATGTCAATGGAAATCATTCATCATTAACATATCCGAAAATCACGATTCTATCTTTCACAGAAGCTGATTTATTAATTTGTGATGTTTAATCTGATTCCTTCTTTATCTCTCTATTTAGGTTGAATGATGACCATTGTATTTACCTGTTACCAAATATCTGACTTGTTGTTATATTTTCACTGTGATACATATTTTTAATGTCATAAACATAAACATATAGTTATGAATGAAATGATTCACATCACATGAACATATGTATTCATCTACACATTTCACTTTCACACAACTGAATATGGTGGGATAGACAGATCGTGTTTTGCGCATGTAATATCATATTTTAATCCATTCTGGATTCCTCTTTCTTCTCTACTCTGTGAGAACAAAGAGATTCCAAATTCCACCAGACTCGCGCCTAAAAGTTCTCTCTCTCCGCCCAGGTTCTCCCCTTAGCTGGACCCACAGATAAAGTCAGCCGTAGCCCACATCATCGCTCTCTTGCCTCTTACCCCTCTCTTCCTCATCTGGCCCTGAGAGGCCAACCAGAGATTCCCATTATTTTCTTACCTAAAGCGCGTTTTTCCTATCTTTGGAATTCCCTCACCATCTAAGTTTGTTAACTATTTATCTCTTAATATTTTTGTAACTTAAGGAGACATTTTGCTCACGTTAAGCCGAATTTTATTCGTTTAATCTGGAGAACCGATTCAGAACCAGCATTTATTTTTCTTAATTTTGACCGTTTTTTATCAACACCCGTTTTTCTTGGCTAAAGCCTGAGAACCATCATTTTTAAGCCAAGCAACACTCAGCTGAGAACTGGACCTGCTGGACCAGGTCCATTTGCACAGAATCGATCAACCCGCGGCAGGACATCCAGGCGCGGCCACAACGACGACGCACCGCTCCGATCCTGCAAGTCCAGACCGTGTGCGAATCTGAAGGCCCCGCAAGTCCCAGCCCCATGACGGTTCACTTCAATAACTCCAGCTGAGTTTGCTCTGATTCCATTCTATGAGTGATGTACTAACCGCTTGGTCATTTAATTCATTTAATCAATTTATTCTTTTACAAATCATTAGAATTCTTAATCCAAATTACCGGTTACCTCGTCAGGTTAACTCTGGCTAATCCTCACCATATTTCCTTCTCTCACACACACTTCCACATCTCTCACACACGCACACACCACACACACACTCCCACATTCCACACATGCACGCACACACACACACCATATCTACATTGTACATAGTTCACTTGTCATTATTTTCATAGAATAGTTAATAAATACCTCATTATAGACCAAATTACAGTCTTGTGTTTCTTTGTGTAGAATGTGGTCAATTTAACCGAGGATTCAAGACTTTTGATATGAGATTGATCAAAATTTTTATGAATATTAATTTTTTATTAAAATTAATATTTTTCCCTAGGAATCTAGGGTGGTGCCCCAATTATTAATAACGAGAGCTATAAATCATAACGTAGTACCGCTACACAAGCAAGGATCTAGTCAGGAGAAAACAGCCTGGATAAGAGGCAGAAAACAAGTTCAAGTGATAATAGGACCGTGGTGTCTACAGGCAAAGCAGATGTAATAGGATAAAAATCCTATTTATTTAATTTTTTCAGTCTGTCTAGTGCAAAGGTGTTCAGTGAAGAGCTGGTTTTTAGTCATTTCTTAAAGACTGAGAGGAATTTGGTAACTTACAGGAGAAGAGTCTAGCTATGGATCTACCGGGCTTTTGCAAAAGTTCTGTTACACTCGGTTTCATGATCTTTAGAGACGTTTACGTGTCGGAGTGAAAAATTCCATTAAACAAACTGAAAGTTTGGTGAAGAATGGTGAAGAGATCTTCACCATTCTTGAGCCTCTCGGCGACTCTGTGGACGGTCATCTGGCTGATGTTCAGCTGTTTGGCTATGTCAGACTTGTTGTGGCCAGCACGAAGGAGAGTAGATATCTCAACTCTTTTGACTTCCATCTTGATACAACTTCACCGGAGAACAAATTTGTTGTTCAGCACGGCTGGAGAACCCGGGCAGAGAGCACACAGAGAAGCAGAACGAAATGCAAAGTTACAGGTTTAATGTGCAAACAGGAGTAGTTTGGTGGCAGAGAAACACGGCTGGGAATCTAGAGGTTTCTTAGGCCCCATCCACATGAAGACAAACCGAGGTCTAAACACATAAGTTTCTTGCCGAATCTGCATATCATCAACACGAAGACGGCGTTTTGGGGGTCTGTAAATGATCATTTTTGAAACCAGGTTCGAGAGCGGAAAGATTTTGAAATGCCGTATACGTTTACTGGCTCTCCGCTAGTTTTCAGATACGCTTGCGTCATCGTTTTGTATCTTCATTGGCACGCATGTGCAGTTTCATAACTTCATTGACACACATGCGCCACACACGGCAATGACAACAACAATGGCGGCGTACAGTGTAGCAAATGTGTTGATGAAGCTAGTGACCCTACTATCCCTGTTGCAGCAAAATCTCCTTCTTCTCAATCACCACCAAGTTGAACAAACAATTATCGAGGACACATTACGGCCCACTCATGCTTCCCGGCTTGGTCTCTGTTTACAACTTTTGCCGCAAGTGCGCATGCCCACTGTTTTTTTGTTTGCACGTGTTTCCGTCATATCGTTACAGCGCCCCTAGAGGTCTGGCACATGTGTTTTACAGCGTTTTCATGTGTATCGAGTGCATTCATGAAGACGCACACATTTTCTGAGACGCCTTGTCTTTATGGCGATCGTTTTTGAAACTGTTAAGCGTTTTGTCTTCGCGTGGATGGGGCCTTAGAGTGAACGGGGAGGAACTGGGGGAAATGGCGGAGACTGGAGACCAGCGGTGGAACAGACGGTGGCGTGGAGCAATGGGGCGGTGGAGAGCTGACAGGGGGATTTGGGTTCTTTGGTGTTAGGGTTTACCAGTCAATCCAAGATGCCAGTGAGCACAACAAGGTGATCCTTCAGGGAGAGATTTCCAGATTGTCCATAGAAGAAGCAGAGCCGAAGAGAGCTGGGCCCACCGCCACTCTCTCCCTGTGCCTAGTGTTGAACTAGGCACAAGGAAACACAGATTAGAATCAGACTCAAAGCAAATTTTCAGAGGCGAGAAGTCAACTAATTGCTGGAGCAGAATCTACGTTCTGGCAGAGGCTGTGTGGAATGACTGGTCTTTTATGGAGGAGGACTAATCAGTGGAAATGCTTCTCAGCTGTTCCGGATTCAGTGGGAGGGGAATTGGTGATTGGCTGCAGCTGGGGAAGGTGGTTCTGTGAGCAGGGAGAGTGAGAGGGGGAGAGAGAGAGCTGAATCAGGTGGTGGCAGAGGAAGAGGCCCTGATAGTCGGAGCCGGCCCGGGTGCTCCTGATGGAAGTTGCGGATGAGGGAGGGGTCAAGGATCTGTCATCTGGGAATTCAGGTTCTCTCTTCAGGCCCATAGCCTTCCCAGTCCACAAGGTATTGGACACCCCTACCACGGCGTCGGACATCCAGAAGGCGGTGGACAGAGTAAACAGGCTCACCGTCCATCAAACGGGGGGGCAGGGGGGCCGGAGCAGCGGGGGCGAGGGGGACTCTCTGACGGGTTTGATTTGTGACACATGGAAGGTTGGATGAATTCTCATGGAACAGGGCAGATGTAAACGGACAGCGGTGGGGTTGATGATGCGCTCAATCTCAAAGGGGCCGATATAGCGGGGGGCGAGTTTACGAGAGGGGACTCGGATAGGCAAATCTTTGGCACGGAGTCACACTCGTTGTCCTGGAGTGTAGATAGGGGTGTTTGAGCAGTGTTTGTTTGCCTGGTCTTGCATCTTTCGGGAGGCCCGGAGGAGGGCGGCGCGGGTCTGCTCGCCAGGTGCGGGCGCACCGATGGAGATGGGCGGCTATGGAGGGAACTGCTATTTCTTCTTCCAATTCTGGAAACAGGAGGTTGATAATCGTGCTGGCAGTGGAAGGGTGACAGTCTGATGGAGGTGTTGGGGAGTGTATTGTGTGCATATTCCACCCAGGGGAATTGGGAGCTCCAGGAACTAGGGTTTTCAGATGTAATGCACCGGAGGGCAGCCTCTATTTTTTGATTTAGCCGCTCCGTCTGGCCATTACTCTGAGGATGGAATCCGGAGGAGAGACTGACCCTGGCCCCAAGAGCAGAACAGAAGGCTTGCCAAACCTGACAGGTGAATTGGAGTCCTCGATCTGAAACAACATCCACAGGAATTCCATGGGCTCGGAATACATGGGTTACTAGGAGGTCAGCTGTTTCTCTGGCGGATGGCAGCTTGGGCAAGGGAATCAGGTGAGCAGTTTTGGAAAAATGATCAATAATGGAAAGTATTACTGTATTACCTTGGGAGGAGGGCAGACCGGTAACAAAATCCAGAGCGTTGTGGGACCAGGGTCGTCTTGGGATGGGTAACGGGTTCAGTAATCCGGCGCTGGGGTGAGTGGAGGTCTTATTCCTGGCACAGACGGAGCAGGCATCCACAAATTTCCTGGTGTCAGAGTCCATGGTAGGCTACCAAAATCTCCGGCGTAGGACCGCTAGTGTCCTGGAGTTCCCTGGGTGGCAGGAGAACTGGCTGGAGTGAGCCCATTGGAGAACTGGGGTTCGGGTGGCATCTGGCACAAACAAACGACCTGGGGGACCACCTCCTGGGTCTGGTTGGTTCTCCTGGGCCTGGCGGACGGATGTTTGGATGTCCCAGGTTAGACAGGCCAGGTAACGGGAGGATAGGATGGGTGTAGAAGACTCTGTCATCCTCCTTTGAATAGATGCGTGATAGAGCATCCGGTTTGATGTTTCTGGAGCCAGGGCGGTAAGATAAGGTGAAGTCAAACCGGTCGAAGAAAAGAGCCCACCTGGCCTGTCGGGGGTTCAGTCGCTTGGCTGATCGGACGTATTCGAGGTTCTTATGGTCTTTCCAGACGAGAAATGGTTGGTCGGCCCCCTACAACCAGTGTCTCCACTCTTTCAATGCCAACTTCACTGCCAGCAGCTCTCTGTTCCCGACATCACAATTCCTCTCCGCAGCTGTGAGTTTTTTTAGAAAAGAAGGCACAGGGGTGAAGCTTCCCATCTCCATCGGCTCGTTGAGAGAGTACCGCCCCCACTCCGGTGTCTGAGGCATCCACACTTCCACTATAAACTGTCGGCTGGGGTCAGGTTGGATGAGGATAGGGGCAGAGGTGAAGCGGGCCTTTAACTCCAGGAATGCGGATTTTGCCTCTGGGGTCCAGCAGAAACGTGTGGAGGTTAGTGCTGTCAGGGGCGTGGCTATCCAGCTGTAATCCTTGATGAAGCGGCGGTAGAAATTAGCGAACCCCAGGAATCGCTGGAGCTGACGGCGATCCTCAGGCTCCGGCGAGCTCTCCACCGCCTTGACCTTGGTCGGGTCAATCCTAATTTCCCCCGCAGCGATGATGTAGCCCAGGAAGGACACCGTCGGCACATGAAACTCACATTTCTCAACTTTTACAAACAATCGGTTCTGCAGGAGGTGCTCCAGGACCTGGCGGACGTGCCGACGGTGCTCCTCTTCGCTGCGGGAGAAAATCAAGATGTCATCCAAGTAAACAAAGACGAATCGGTGGAGGAAATCCCGGAGTACATCATTCACTAGATGTTGGAAAACGGCTGGTGCATTTGTCAGACCAAAGGGCATCACCAAATATTCAAAATGGCCAAGAGAGGTGTTAAATGGCGTTTTCCATTCATCTCCTTCTTTAATACGGACTAGGTGATAAGCATTACGTAGGTCGAGTTTAGTAAAAATAGAGGCACCATGCAGGGGGGTGAAAGCTGAGTTAATTAATGGAAGTGGATATTTATTCCTAATGGTGATCTTATTCATACCTCTATAGTCTATGCAGGGGCGGAGTCCACCATCTTTTTTTCCAACAAAGAAAAAACCAGCTCCAACGGGGGAGGTAGATGGCCGAATTAAACCAGCGGCTAAGGAGTCCCGAATATATTCTTCCATGGCTGAGTATTCTGATCTGGACAGATTATACAGCTTTCCACTGGGCAGGCTGGCATCCTTTGTGAGCTCAATGGCACAGTCATAGGGCAGATGTGGGGGGAGTGACAGGGCCTGATCTTTAAACACAGGGGCAAGCTCATGGTATTCAGTGGGGATCTTGGAGAGGTCTATAGGCTGAGCTGGAGCTGCAGGGCTTGGTTCTCCGGGGGTCGGGGCAGAGTGGAGACAGGTCTCATGACAGCTACGGGACCAGGTCAGAATCTTGCCTTGTTTCCAGTCTATGTGGGGGTTGTGGGACTGAAGCCAGGGATAACCCAGAACTAGAGGGGTGTGCAGATGAGGAAGAATACAGAAGGTAAGTAATTCTCTGTGATTACCTGCGACGATGACGGTGATGGGTATGGTCTGGTGGTGAACACGAGCCAGCAGATGTCCATTCAGGGCTCTTGCCGAGAGCGGGTGGGAGAGCGGTTCCATGGGAATGCATAGTTGGTGAGCCAGCGCCTCATTGATGAAATTTCCCTCGGCTCCTGAATCCACCAGGGCCGAGAGCGAGAGCTGCTGATCTTCCCATGATAGTGTGGCTGCCACTGTAACTTGGAGGAAGTGATGGAAGTTTGGCTCACCAGTAGTCCTCCGGTTACTGGCGAGCCCTGGCTTTTACTGGTTTAGCTGGACAGTCGGCCGTGTAATGACCCACCTCTCCGCAGTAAAGACAAGCATTCCTCCTCCTCCTTTGAGCTTTCTCCTCTTCAGAGAGGTGGGCCCGGCCCAACTGCATCAGTTCTTCTTCGGACTGGTTCGGGGAAACCACAGTGATTGTGGAACGGATGAGAGGAGGCGGACGGATCCAGGAGCGGGGTCCGGGGGTGGTGCTCTGTGAGTAGGTGCATGCGGAGGTCGAGTGGTGTGACTGCGGGACTGAGTGGCTGGGAAACCCTTCTCCCGTCGTCGTTCCCGGAGCCGGTTGTCGAGACGGATCGTGAGATCAATCAGGGCTTCCAGGTTGGAGGGCTCATCCTTAGGAGCCAGTTCATCCTTCAAATGCTCATTTAGTCCTCACTGGAATGATTCTCATAGGGCAGCGTCATTCCACCTGCTCTCCACCGCCAGAGTATGGAATTCCACTGCGTATTCTGCAGCGCTTCACCCACCTTGTCACAGCGAGCCAAGTCGTTTTCCTGCTTCATTTCCTCGGACCGGGTGATCAAACACCCTCTTCATCTCTTTCACGAATTCCAGGTAGGAATTGCATATTGGGTTCTGTGCTGCCCAGACCGCTTAACCCCAGTCTCGTGCTGCCCCCATGAGGAGGCTTAAAATAAAGGCAACACCAGACTTGTCAGTACTGTACGTGAGGGGCCGTAATTCAAAAACCAGAGACGCCTGCATTAGAAAAGCCCGGCAGGTGCCTTGGTCTCCCCTGTAACGTTCGGGGGTTGGAACATAAGGTTCCCTGGCGATAGGTGGAGAGGAATTTACCGTAATCTGAGCAGGAATGAGTGCAGGTGGCGGAGGGACAGCTGGAGGTGGTGTAGCGATGAGCTGGGTTAAAGCGGCAGCTACCGAATTGATCTGATCGGTGAGTGTATTTAATTGGGTGCTGATTTCTTGATTCAAATTGGTAAGATCTCTTAATGTCTGACTATGCTGACCAAGCAACGCTCCCTGGCTAGCTACAGCCTGGAGTATTTTGGGAGGGGTCGCTGGACACCCAATTCGTCCCTGTGTGATCTCCGGGTTCATGTTTTAATGGCCAGAAACAGTGGTGTAGTCTACGTGATACGCAGGTATATGCCATATACTCACTAGAAAAGGTCCCGAAATTCCGAATACCCACTTAAAAATACCCAAAGATATGTATACCCAGAGGTGTAAACACGCAGGTATATGCCGTATACTCACTAGAAAAGGTCCTGAATTTCCATATCACCACTTAAAAATGCACAAACATATGTATCAGTATGTTTTTTGACATAACGTTCGCTTTCCCATTCATTAATTCGTCTTCTCTGTGTCAGGAAGTGGTGAAGTTGTATGGGACCTCGGAAGGTGTCTGGCTGAGAACAGGGCTCACTAAAAGGCGGACCGTGGTCCGGATCCGGACCCAGACGCCGTCTGTACGGGTGTAAATTTGACAGGTCGCTTCTATTTTACCGGTGCAGCTTTCCAGTGTTTATCATTGGTCTATCAGCTCAGAAATGCACAGACCAATTATGGACAAGTTCAGGCATCCCACGTGACGCTGCTCAGCCAATGACGTTGCTACATTGCATCGCAGCTCTGCCTTCAAAAACCAGTTGAGAGGTGAGGGACAGAGAGGAGGGCAGTAGTGATGGAAGTTTGGCTCTTTTCAGAGAGCTTTTGGCACGGCTTCCAAAGAAAAGCAGGCTCTTTCGGCTCCCAGACGGCTCCTAATTTATTATTGTTTGTAGCCTCATTTTAGCCTAACCAGACAAATATGAATCATTTGTGTTTTGACAAACTCTTTCTCATTCAGTGTTTTTATGAGAAGCCTTATAATTGACTCATTTTGTGCATTTGTTTTGTTGCAAAAACAGGCATTCTTACTTTTGTTTAATATTTCAATAAAACTTTTTTGAACAAAACTCTGCACATGATGAAGAGGAAACATCAGCTCGACCTGATGGCAGGAGGAGAAGCTGCTGACGCTGTAATGTCTGTAAGTATCTAATTGGTAGTTTGAAATAAAGGAGCTGCTGTTGCTGTGTGTGTGTGTGTGTGTGTGTGTGTGTGTGTGTGTGTGTGTGTGTGTGTGTGTGTGTGTGTGTGTGTGTGTGTGTGTGTGTGTGTGTGTGTGTGTGTGTGTGTACGCACGTGTGAGTGCACGTGCACATATATGAGAACCTGACCTGGCTTTGGTTTATGAGGCCGGAGTATACCCACTAGAAAAAACCAGACTACACCACTGGCCAGAACACACCAGAGAACCTGAGCCGAGAGCACAGAGAGAGGGAGAAACAGATGCAAAGTTACAGGTTTAATGTGCAAACAGGAGTAGTTTGGTGGCAGAGAAACATGGCTGGGAATCTAGAGGTTTCTTAGAGTGAACGGGGAGGAACTAGGGGAAATGGCGGAGACTGGAGACCAGTGGTGGAACAGACGGTGGCGTGGAGCAATGTGGCGGTGGAGAGCGGACAGGGGGATTTGGGTTCTTTGGTGTTAGGGTTTACCAGTCAATCCAAGACGCCAGTGAGCACAACAAGGAGATCCTTCAGGGAGAGATTTCCAGATTGTCCACAGAAGAAGCAGAGCCGAAGAGAGCTGGGCGGTGGAGGCGTTGAACTAGGCACAGGGAAACAGATTAGAATCAGACTCAAAACAGATTTTCAGAGGCGAGAAGTCAACTGCTGGAGCAGAGTCTACATTCTGGCAGAGGCTGTGTGGAATGACTGGTCTTTTATGGAGGAGGACTAATCAGTGGAAATGCTTCTCAGCTGTTCCAGATTCAGTGGGAGGGGAATTGGTGATTGGCTGCAGGTGGGGAAGGTGGTTCTGTGAGCAGGGAGAGTGAGAGGGGGCAAGAGAGAGCTGAATCAGGTGGTGGCAGAGGAAGAGGCCCTGATATTTGTATTAATAACACCTGCCTATAAGGTAGAACTTTCAGTTTGTTTAATGGAATTTTTCACTCCGACATGTAAACGTCTCTAAAGATCATGAAACTGAGTGTAACAGAACTTTTGCAAAGCCCGGTACCCTGTTGTGGTGGTTTGTTGGCCGAGTGTAGTGAGTAGGAGGCAGTGTAGAGCCGAATGAGAGAGTTCAGATAGAAGGGAGCTGTTTTCATCCTAGTTTTGAATGTGTCAGTATTGAATTTAATGTGGGCTGCAAATAGAAGCCAGTGAAGTGATCTGAACAGTGGGGTGACATGAGCAGTTTTTGGTTGAAAACCAAGCATGCTGCCACATTCTGGATCATCTACAGAGGTTTGACTGTGCATGTAGGGAGGCCTACCAGTAAGGAGTTACAGTAGTCAATGTGTGATATTCAGTGGCGGCTGGTGGTGAAATTTGTTGGGTGGGCTAACAAATGCATAATACCTAATAAATGGTTAACACAGCTGCAAAAGCAACATCACCTATGATACACACAGTTACATCAATGACAGGTACAGTATACTTTTTTAGTGCTCTACATCAACACTCTCTCTCACTCATTCATTCACTCTCTCACTCTCACACACACACCACTACAAAACGTGTTCCAACTGCAACGACTGCCCGCAGATAGCCTGCTGCAACTGTCTTATTACAATTGTTTGGCGACATGTAGTGCAAAACACGCCTTCAGTACAACAGATGACCTCAGCAAAAACAAGGTATCACAGTCCTTTAACAGGTCAACATGGGCCTACCTTATTTGAAAAGAAGCTCACATCGACGGCCGATGTGATCCCAGTCTCTTAACTTCCAGCTTTCCCTCCAAAGACATTGAGGAAAATGGACATGAAAGCAAATAATCCACCTCGTTCATGCTAACGCCTAGCTTAGCCTTTTCTCGCTGTGTCAAAGGCCTGTGGGCTGACCGAAGTTAGCCCAAGTGATCAGTAAATCACGGGGGCAGGACATGACACCTGTTAATCACTTACAAGAACGAAATGAATGAAAGCAGACTGTATCTGCTGGGGCTGTAAAAAATAAGCCCATTTAGAGATATTCTATGTTTTTCTTTTGACTGATTGGTGCTGTTGCTACCTTTGTTTTCACCTAAACTTAAAACAATCTGTTGTAAGTTATTTGAAAAATAACTTTCTCATCTTTTTTGTGTTGGCCTGGGAGGGCTTAGCCCTGTTAGCCCATTTATACCAGCTGTCCCTGGTGATATTACGAGAAACTGAACCAGGAGTTGTACTGCATATTTAGATAGGAAGAGTCTGATGTTGTACAGGGAGAATCAACAGGACCGACAAACAGAGGCCACATGAACTTTATGTACACTACCGTTCAAAAATTTGGGGTCACTTAGAAATGTCCTCATCTTTGAAAGAAAACCATTTTTTCAATGAAGATAATATTAAATGAATGATAAATCCAGTGTAAACATTGTTAATGTGGTAAATGACTATTCTAGCTGGAAACAGCAGATTTTTAATGGAATATCTCCATGGGGTACAGATTAACATTTCCAGCAACCATCACTCCTGTGTTCTAATGCTACATTGTGTTAGCTAATGGTGTTGAAAGGCTCATTGATGATTAGAAAACCCTTGTGCAGTTATGCTAGCACATGGATAAAAGTGTGAGTTTTCATGGAAAACACTGAATTGTCTGGGTGACTCCAAAGTTTTGAAAAGTAGTGTACATTCAGTGTTGGTTTGATTGTTCTGTAGTCAAATAGAGGACACTTACTGCATTCTCTAATGTTTCACATCTAAACCAGTCACACCCAGCAACAGTGCAGATTCATTTAAAATTCCACCAGAAAGAAAAATCATGATGAGGTCATTACGCCTCCTGCAGTCCTAAACTGGTTAAAATGCTGAATGAATTTTAGTCTGATGTCACTGTACCTGTATGATGTCCAGCCCAGGTTGTGGGTATTCTAAGACAGGCAACTGTTCGTCGATGTTCATAAGGCCGATCTCATCAGGGTCTGCTCCCTGACTCACCAGATACACAATCTCCTGGAGTAGACTGGTGCCTGCAGGGGCAGAGGAGACAGCCAGGGGACAATCAGGAAATTGGGACTGCAGAAAGAGAACAAAAAAGTGGCTGCTGTGTGCACATCCGGCACACTTTGTATAAAAATAAGACAGAATTCAAGCCAAACTAACTGTTCCCTAAAGTCTGTGTCAGTATATACTGCAGGAGGGATTTTGCTTCAGGACACCTTCCTATAAGTGTTTCCATAAAACCTACATTTTCTGTGGAACATTGAGCTGCATGGAACACCAGCTCCAACATATACTGTATGAAGAGCAGTTTCCTAAAAGGATTTTCAAGAAAAAATCCTACAAGATCTGCTCTCCATGCCAGTATAGAGGTTTTAGAGGTGGTAAAAAGTTTAGCAGTTTTTATATTCAAAACTGGAGAAATTATTCTATGAAGTACTTGCTTAAAGAAAGAAACCCTCAAAGGATTATCACCCAACTTTGAACTTCTTTTCATCTCTATTAAGCCTTTTAGTCTGTGGTATCTCCTCTTGTGTTTTTTTTTTCCGGCCCACAAATTTGGCTTTCATCAGCCTCATTTCCAATCAGCGGCAAGTTTACGAGGCAAAAATTTTCCTCAGTAGTGAAAGAAAAAGGAAGAGGACTACTGACACGCATGTGGCAAATAAAAAGGTTACAATGAAAGACAGTATTGCTGTGTGTTTGCTGAATGCAAATGTCAAATGATAGTCAACAGTTTGCAAGGACTTTAACTGGTGATAATAATATGTCAGATATTGTGTTTTTATCTTGTACTATTGTCCCAAAGTAGCCCAAAAACCAGGTCATGCTGCTGAAAAAAGCACTCCAGAGATTTAGCATAACACTGTCAGACACCCGATGGAAAATTTATAAAAGAATCTGGAAATGCACTTAACATTCAATGCTATGCTTGCACTAGGAATTTGAAATGAAGAGCCACTGTGACTCACTCATACGAATACCAATGAGCCACAAAAAGTCACAAATTTCTGTGTCAGTGATAGCGGAAAAAATGGAGTAATTTTCCTGCATTCTGGTGCATTTTGAGATAAAAAAAAATGCTCAATTAAGCAGTTCTATTTTAACTATTTTATTTCTACTTATATGTATGTATGTTGTTATTTTCTCTCCCCCCCTACACACACACACAATGTGAAATGTTTAAGTCGAAGTCTTCTTCTTTTCCTTTCGGCTTTTCCCTTCAAGGGTTGCCACAGCGAATCAGTTGCCTCCATCTAACCCTGTCTGCTGCATCCTCTTCTCTCACACCAACTACCTTCATGTCCTCTTTAACCACTTCCATAAACCTCCTCTTTGGTCTTCCTCTAGGCCTCCTGCCTGGCAGTGGGAAACTCAGCATCCTTCTACCAATATATTCACTCTCTCTCCTCTGGACATGTCCGAACCATCTCAGTCTGGCCTCTCTGACTTCATCTCCAAAGCCTCTAACATGTGCTGTCCCTCTGATGTACTCATTCCTGATCCTATCCATCCTGGTCACTCCCAAAGAGAACGTCAGCATCTTCAGTTCTGCTACCTACCTACAGCTCTGCCTCCTGTCTTTTCCTCAGGGACACTGTCTCCACTTGGGTCCCTCTCATTCACACACAGATACTCCGTCTTGCTGCGGCTAACCTTCACTCATCTCC
The DNA here is from genome assembly GCF_021347895.1 of Acanthochromis polyacanthus. NCBI lineage: Eukaryota > Metazoa > Chordata > Actinopteri > Pomacentridae > Acanthochromis > Acanthochromis polyacanthus. The sequence goes on along the minus strand of NC_067113.1, from coordinate 64,626,320 downwards.
TTTCCAGGGCAAACCTCCATGCCTCTAGCTTCTCCTCCACCTGTTCCCTGCTCTCACTACAGATCACAATGTCATCTGCAAACATCATAGTCCATGGAGACTCCTGTCTAACCTCGTCTGTCATCCTGTCCATCACCATAGCAAACAAGAAGGGGCTCAGAGCTGATCCCCGATGTAGTCCCACCTCCACCTTGAACTCCTCTGTCACACCTACAGCACACCTCACCACTGTGTGCTGTAGGAGCCATGCATGGGGCGGCATGGCTCCTACAGGCTTCCTACTGGAAGGTTGCCAGTTCGATCCTCGGCCCGTCGTGCTCATGTCAAGGTGTCCCTGAGCAAGACACCGAACCCCTAATTGCTCCTGGTGGGTCGTGGTTAGCGCCTTGCATGGCAGCTTCCGCCATCAGTGTGTGAATGTGTGTGTAAATGGGTGAATGTGATGTATCATGTAAAGTGCTTTGGATAAAAGCGCTATATAAATACTTCCATTTACCATTCACTGTCTTACAGTCCTCATACATGTCCTGCACCACTCTAACATACTTCTCTGCCACTCCAGACTTCCTCATACAAAACCACAGTTCCTCTCTGGGCACCCTGTCATAAGCTTTCTCCAGATCTACAAAGACACAATGCAGCTCCTTCTGACCTTCTCTGTACTTCTCTATCAACATCCTCAAAGCAAATATTGCATCTGTTGTACTCTTTCTTGGCATGAAACCATACTGCTGCTCACAGATGTTCACCTATGCCCTTAGCCTAGCTTCAATTACTCTTTCCCATAGCTTCATCGTGTGGCTCATCAGCTTTATTCCTCTGTAGTTGCCACAACTCTGCACATCTCCCTTGTTCTTAAAGATGTGCACCAGCACACTTCTCCTCCATTCCTCGGGCATCTTCTCACTATCTAAGATCCTGTTGAACAACCCAGTCAGAAACTGTACTGCTACCTCTCCGAGACACGTCCATACCTCCACAGGTATATCATCAGGACCAAGTGCCTTTCCATTCTTCATCCTCTTCAATGCCCTCCTCACTTCATCCTTACTAATCTTTGCTACTTCCTGGTCCACAACAGTCACCTCTTCTACTCTTCGTTCTCTCTCATTTTCCTCATTCATCAACTCTTCAAAGTACTCTTTCCATCTTCCCATCACACTATTGGCACCTGTCAACACACTTCCATCCTTATCCTTTATCACCCTAACCTGCTGCACATCCTTCCCATCTCTTTCTCTCTGCCTTGCCAACCTATACAGGTCAGTCTCTCCCTCCTTACTGTCCAACCTAGCATACAAGTCATCGTAAGCCCCTTGTTTGGCCTTTGGCCACCTCTACTTTCACCTTACGCTGCATCTCCCTGGACTCCTGTCTACTCTCTTCAGTCCTTTCAGTGTCCCACTTCTTCTTAGCTAACCTCTTTCTCTGGATCCACTCCTGCACCTCCTCATTCCACCACCAAGTCTCCTTATTTCCTTTCCTTCCAGATGACACACCAAGTATTCTCCGACCTGTCTCCCTGATCACATTTGCTGTAGTTGTCCAGTCATCTGGAAGCACCTCCTGACCATCCAAAGCCTGCCTCAACTCTTTCCTGAAAGTCATACAACAATCTTCCTTTTTCAGCTTCCACCATTTGGTCCTCTGGTTAATGTATTAACTTATTCATGTGTGTATGCATGTATTTACTGACTTATTTATTCAGTACCGTTAACATATCAGAGTTCTGAGTGAGTTTTTCTTTCGATAGGCAAAGGCCATTTATTGATCACATATAGACTATTAAATAAATTATATTTAAAAAAAACAAAAGCATTTAAAATACTATTAAACAACTTAGGCATTTATTGAGTCACTAAAATACTGTAGAGTCTACAGCCACATTAGTCTGACTATAATCATCCTCTGGTAAATTCACAACCATGTACTGATGTCTCTTACCAAAGGGACTTCAGGAGATGATTACATGATGATAAACTGTGACCTGCTGGTTGGTCCTCTCCGTCCTCATGTTTCTTACATGTTGGTCTCCTGATGCTGCCTTACTTCAGCTAGTCTATGAGCAACAGAAAACACAGTTTGCCCTGTACCTATTGCCAGGGGTTCCGGTCTTCCAGTCTGTGCTTTTGAAAACGTTTTTGCTTCTTTGGATGTGGTGGAGTTTCGGGTGTAGACATTTTTAAACACGCGGGAGCAGCAGCGTCTGTAACCAGGAAAGCCGTGACAGGACCGGCAAACAGAGAAGTGTATCCGCTGGACCTTACATCGGGTCCTCGCTACATAGGTCTAAGGAAGATGAAACTGGCTGCCCTTAATATTTCCTGTGTTTTATTTAGTTAATTATGCAGTTTTGATGCGTGTGTGACAGACATGTATGGGACATTTATGAAAATACAGAACAATTTGCATCCCATATTGAATCAATACGGGACACTACAATTACTTGTCAAATAAAGGACGATTCCGTATTTTAAGGGACGGGTGGCAACCCAAGTCATGACCCGGGCGCGTGATCAAGATTAGGGTGGCTCCGACCATTTCCGATACCTGCAAAGAGAAAAAGTTTGTTTTTCTAATATTATCGCTCGGTCGTTACGAAGAAAAAGTAAGTCGAACCCTTTTTTGTTGCTTTTTACAAGAAAAATAGAGCGCCACTGTGGCTCACACGGTTCAGAATAACTGCGCCATCCAGCAAAACGATTGGCCAATGGCGCTGTGGCGATCAGCTAGCGCAAGCCTAGCAATGTGTGGTTATTCAGTAGATTGGGGACAGTATATGCCTTCCCAAAAGGTAATTTGGCAGTAATTAGTACCACAAAAGGTTTTACTTCCACCTCCTGATACCCAAAGTGTGCCCTGCTGAAGCTCCTTCAGTATCACAGCATCACTGACTCAAAAACAACTCTTGCCATGTCAAACAAACAAATGTAGAAGTTAAAATCCTTTCCTCGTATTTATTAAATCCAGCACCATCTCATCTGCTGAAACGTTTTTGTTTTTAGTCAATATTGTTTCCTCTGGACAGTTTCTGAGTTCATCAAGTGGATTACTAGAGGGAATTTTCTTTCTTTCTTTTTTGTTTTTGCATGAACACTTTAATATTAGCGAGACAGTACAACAGAAAATATACTATAATTACAGACAGGTAACAAAGTGCTCTACAACAACATCACCTACAATCAAAATGTGACAGAATTTGCAGTTATTAAATCAAATCAAACCATATCACATATTGTCTTTGTATGACAGTGCATACAATGAAACTGGGAGTGCTGCTCCATCTGCTGCAACACAAATCAATTTAAAGAATTAAACAAAAGCAAGAATGTATCAACATAAAGATAAAAATGTTAGAAAACATAAAATATAAGAAATTTAGTGGAAGTGAAATGGAAAATATTTACAGTATTTACAGTGGGTACCCAGTTATTGCACAAATTCAATTATTTATTGCACAAATTGCAAGCACGGGATGATCTGAACACTTGAGCTAATGTAAAATAAGGCGTAAAGCCATGCTGAGTGAAATGAAAATACAATTTATTATACTCAAGTTACTGTAGATGCTTGGCCAGTGCAAAGCGATGTCTGATTTTCTGAATAGCAGGATTGGCAGACACCAAAACCATAAATCAATCGCATGAGCAGCAAGCTTCCAACGGCATCACCCAGAGGTGTCATCTGTTATTTTATTACCTTTTCAGGTGTCTTAGGACTTTGAAGTGGTATCATTTCATACTGATGTATGTGGTAACCTCGTACCACACCCCTCGGTGATTGATAAGTTCTGAGCCTGTCCAAGAAAATACACTTTGTTAATGAAAACCTTTTGTTCTCTGAGAGAGCAACATGTCAGAAGAGTTTGAGTACAATTTTGAACTCAATGCGTGTATTCATGCATGTATGATACCCGAGTAGAGTTAGGTAGGTCATTCAAGCAAAATGAACCGAATTGGTGACCGTGCTGTGATCCGTTACCTGTCCCAAAATGGGCGATATTATGCTTCCCTGATACGCCAACTGAGACAGAAAATTAAAGAAAAGTGCCGTGGAATGCTCAGACATGGTGTCCTGTTCCACCAGGACAATGCTCCGGTTCACAAGTCAGTTGTCGCCATGGCTGCCATTCATGAATGTGGCCTTGAACTCGTGCAGCATCCACCTTATTCCCCAGATTTGGCTCCGTCTGACTTTCATCTTTTCCCAAACATGAAACAGCACCTTGCTCGGACCCACTACGCCACAAACGATGACGTCATAGCTGCGGTAAACGACTTCCTACAGGAGCAGGATAAGACCTTCTATAAGAACGGGATCAAGGCACTACAGAGACGCTGGAAGAAATGTGTGGACTTGCAAGGGGATTATGTTGAGAAATAAAGCATTGTTTAAATTTATTTTTACTTTTTTCTTGGTCAGGCTCAAACCTTATCAATCACACCTTGTAACATGACCACACTAGTGCCTCTTGACTGCTGGAAGGTACAATTAAACATTTTAATCTTCTAGTTGCTCTAAGTATAACTGAGATGTTTGTAGTTGACCTACAGTGCCTTGTGAAAGTATTCGGCACCCCTGAACTTTTCAACCTTTCGCCACATTTCAGGCGAAAGGTTCCAAATAAAAGTGGGATAAAAAGGGATACAGAGAATATCTGAGGTTACTAAGGTACAATTAAACATTTTAATCTTCTAGTTGCTCTAAGTATAACTGAGGTGTTTGTAGTTGACCTACAGTGCCTTGTGAAAGTATTCGGCCCCCCTGAACTTTTCAACCTTTCGCCACATTTCAGGCTTCAAACATAAAGATATATAATTTTAATTTTTTGTCAAGAATCAACAACAAGTGGGACACAATCGTGAAGTGGAACGAAATTTATTGGATATTTTAAACTTTTTTTAACAAATAAAAACCTGAAAAGTGGGGCGTGCAATATTATTCGGCCCCCTTGCATTAATGCTTTGTAGCGCCACCTTTTGCTGCAATTACAGCTGCAAGTCGCATGGGGTATGTCTCTATCAGTTTTGCACATCGAGACTGAAATTCTTGCCCATTCTTCCTTGCAAAACAGCTCGAGCTCAGTGAGGTTGGATGGAGAGCGTTTGTGAACAGCAGTCTTCCGCTCTGCCCACAGATTCTCGATTGGATTCAGGTCTGGACTTTGACTTGGCCATTCTAACAGCTGGATACGTTTATTTGTGAACCATTCCATTGTAGATTTGACTTTATGTTTTGGATCATTGTCCTGTTGGAAGATAAATCTCCGTCCCAGTCTCAGGTCTTTTGCAGACTCCAACAGGTTTTCTTTCAGAATGGTCCTGTATTTGGCTCCATTCATCTTCCCATCAATTTTAACCATCTTCCCTGTCCCTGCTGAAGAAAAGCAGGCCCAAACCATGAGGTTGCCACCACCATGTTTGACAGTGGGGATGGTGTGTTCAGGGTGATGAGCTGTGTTGCTTTTACGCCAAACATATCGTTTTGCATTGTGGCCAAAAAGTTGGATTTTGGTTTCATCTGACCAGAGCACCTTCTTCCACGTGTTTGCTGTGTCTCCCAGGTGGCTTGTGGCAAACTTCAAACGAGACTTTTTATGGATATCTTTGAGAAATGGCTTTCTTCTTGCCACTCTTCCATAAAGGCCAGATTTGTGAGGTGTACGACTGATTGTTGTCCTATGGACAGACTCTCCCACCTCAGCTGTAGATCTCTGCAGTTCATCCAGAGTGATCATGGGCCTCTTGGCTGCATCTCCGATCAGTCTTCTCCTTGTTCGAGGTGAAAGTTTAGAGGGACGGCTGGGTCTTGGTAGATTTGCAGTGGTCTGATAGTCCTTCCATTTCAATATGATTCCTTGCACAGTGCTCCTTGAGATGTTTAAAGCTTGGGAAATCTTTTTGTATCCAAATGCGGCTTTAAACTTCTCCACAACAGTATCTCGGACCTGCCTGGTGTGTTCCTTGGTCTTCATGATGCTCTCTGCACTTTAAACAGAACCTTGAGACTATCACAGAGCAGGTGCATTTATAGAGATTTGATTACACACAGGTGGGTTCTATTTATCATCATCAGTCATTTAGGACAACTTTGGCTCATTCAGAGATCCTCAGTGAACTTCTGGAGTGAGTTTGCTGCACTGAAAGTAAAGGGGCCGAATAATATTGCACACCCCACTTTTCAGTTTTTTATTTGTTAAAAAAGTATAAAATATCAATAAATTTCATTCCACTTCACGATTGTGTCCCAATTGTTGTTGATTCTTGACAAAAAATTAAAATTTTATGTCTTTATGTTTGAAGCCTGAAATGTGGCAAAAGGTTGAAAAGTTCAAGGGGGCCGAATACTTTCACAAGGCACTGTAAATCTAAGATAGCATATAGATCACAACTCATAAATAAACTATCATATTTCTTTGATCTGTGTGACCCATATTAACTTACTGAGACATGGGACCAGCGTTCAGCTGTTTCCTGCTCTGTTAGTCAAGACAAAAGACCTTTGACCAGGCCTACACAATAGTAGCTAACGATTATAATAGAAATAATACTAATAATTTAAATGAACGCACTGCAGTACACAACATTTTGGTGTAGGCCTGTTTTTCTGGGTTGTTGTATTATGCTTGCATATAGGACCTGCAATAATCAGATACAACATTATGACCACCTGCCTAATATTATGTTGGACCCCTTTATGCTGCTAAATCTCCTCTGATCCAGTGATTCATAGACACAGGACATCTGTGGATCTCCTGTAGCACTGGAATGGTGGCAGTGGCTCCAAAAACCCCGGTAGAGATTCAAACCCAGGTCCTTTGAGCTGTAAGGCGACACTGCTAACCACTTACCAACGTTGTCGCCCCCTCTGGCATATTGTTTAACCAAATTAACAAAAGTTACAGAAAGTGGAAAGAACTAAATTCTAAACTAAAATGAGAATGCTCTGGCTTCTACATGTCACCACCCGGATATTTAGATTGAATTTGACACACTTTTGGGAATCTGAAATGACACCAATACATCGGAGGTGAATAGAATTTAGTTTGTGATACAACACTGAGAATTAACTTTTGGAAAATTCATCTGCAATACATCGGTACAGAAACAGAACAGCTGTTACTCTGGATGGCAGACATCAGCAGGACACTGTGTGCACAGTTTTTGATGAAGCTACTTTCTGGTGAGGAAATAGTCCCTATTTCTACTGTCTGCAGCATTTTATTATCTTTCAACTTTTTCAATCAGTGTGGTGATTCAGTCTGGCAGATTTTCAATCTGAAATCACAAAACAAAAACCTTCACATGTCAATTCTGTCTTACTTGTTGCCATGACTCGTGTTGTCTGCAAATATACCAAAATCGGAGTGTGGAACTTGCTGCAGATCATGCTCTATGAAAGCTGAAAGACACTGCTTCACACAGAGGAAAAGTAACGGCTCAAGGTTTTAACACAGAGCAATCAATTTACCACACTAACTTAGAAATAATCCGAGGGCTCGTCAATTCTCTGTATTGAAGGCTGACATAATGAGTCTTACTATTCTCTCTCAGAGAAGGAAGGCAGGTAGGAGGAGCCAAAGGCTGGTTGCAAAACCAAGTAAATGATATAAGAAAGACTTTTGTGTCAGTTTCCCAAAAAGGCTTTCTCATTCAGAAAGAAATCATTTGTATCAGTGTATGAGGTCTTACAGGGCTTCAACTGAGTTTGAAATTCAAAAACATCAGAAGTGGCTTCCAAATAAAAGTGGGATAAAAAGGGATACAGAGAATATCTGAGGTTACTAAATGAAGTCATCAACTTGGGAGGACTTCAGATTCCAAACAACAAAGTTTTCTAGGGCACTAAATGTATGTAGGAACCAAAGTGACATGTGTTGCCCTGGAGCTCAGTGAGATGTTTTCATGACCCAGTAGTGGCAGACAAGCAGAGGATCACATGCAAACACCAGCTGGGATGGTCTACATGCATTGCCATTGGTCTAATAAATGTATCTGTAGTGCTGCTTTACTATCTGATGGGAAAATCTGGAAGCAAAATGCTGCTCATTACATTTGGTGGAGAAGGCACAAGCTTCAGGACTGTTTTAATGAACACTAGATGATATTGAAAAAAAATCAGAAAAAACATTTGTAATTACTCCGGCAAGGAACGCAGAAGAGTTATGATCGGCGTTGGTTTGTCTGTCCGTTGGCAACATTACCAAAAATGGATTAACAGATGTGGATGAAATTTTAAGGGAAGGTCAGAAATGGCACAAGAACCAAGTGATTAGATTTTTGCAGTGATGCAGCTTATAGTCTGGATCCATGGATTTGTTAAAGATTGCTGTATTATATGCGAGATATTGTCATGGTGTCACTGTAACCATGACAACAAGTAAACACTACATCAGCTGCCTGCTGAAGATCACATGAGTGTGATCCTACTAAAAATCCACTGCTGCAGACTTACCAGGACTTATTATTAACTGAAATTGTGGGGGTGTTTCTGAGTCCCACCAATTCCCGTCACCCGTTACATATTTAGATCACACCATTCAGTATCCGTACCTAACGTACACATGGAAAACACACGCCTGTGTTCAGCACAAGGTCATTTTGTTTGTGGGTACATCTATATTAAATGGACACATTCTTTGTTGCTGTGATTTCTGATCATCAATAACTAATAAACAAATGATGCATTTCTAAAAAAAAACAAACAAAGCTACATATCTGACAATGCTATGTGTGGGAATGAACAGTCTTGGGGGAGTACTGTGCTCTCTGAGCGCTTTTCTAGTTAGCTGAAGTCCTCCTCACGACTAGTAAAGTGGCATGCAAAACTGGCGGGGTTCCTCTTAAAAAAGAATCGTTTTCATTTGCACAGCACACAGCCAGAGTAGAGGACTCTCTGTCTCCACTGCTGTATGTCAGTGTTGCTGATTCCACCAGCCCTCTGTGATTTAAGTGCTTGTGCAGTGCAGTGCAGGGGTTTACCACCTGGATGGAGACATGACTGAGCATAGGGCTGCTGTCAAAACAGTCACTGTCATCATACAGCTGTAGAGCAACATCACACTTCTCTCCCCCTCCACTTGGCTTATAGAATTCAGTGAATCCGATTGGCCAAGACTGTCACATGTGAACCAATGGCATCATGGCTCTGCAGAATCCCAACCATGTGGCTTGCCATGTGCTTTCTTCTCACTGCACCAGTGGAGGAAGAATACACTAACAATAAGCAGGGGGCAGAAAGCAGTAGGAAGAGTGAACGTTTTACCACAATGAAGATCATTTAAATCTCAAACATGAAGATCCCCTGGATGCAGAAAGACATCACCTTAAAACATTAATGCAGTGGATAAGTGCAGATGAGCTAAAGAGAAGCCAGATGCATTCCAAGGACACCAAGCTGAGATGAGTCATTTGCTGTTTTTGTCTGCAAATGTGAGGTAACACTCTGAATCCTGCCGTGCCAAAGTTAGACCAGCCAGTGTTCATGGTGCCTGTGGCCAGACTGATATGTTTCATACTTTTAAGCCTGACCTTTACAGACATCAGTGAGTCTGAGCCTCATTTAAAAAAAAAAACCATAAATATCATTTATTTACTGATGCTGTGTGAGGCTAGGTTTATACATCACCAGACAATTTTACTGGACCTAAAATAAAGATATGATGCACTGATTTACAGACTTCAAAGACATTACATTTGTTCAGCCACAGTCTGGTGACTGATGAACTTATAAATGTGGGGAGTAATATAAGTGTTTACAGTTCAGTTCCAGTCTTCTGAAAATCACTTCTCAACTGTAATTAGTTGGATCAACCAAAAAGGTTTTCTTGACGCCCAGAAAGCCTTAAAATGTATGAAACGGATAAACAAATGAGAGGACATTTTGTATCTTTTTTATCATTTGATTTGACATTATCATGCTTGCCTTCACACACTGAGCCTACAGCCAGAACACAGCCTCCGTGGATGTTGTGAGACGAGCAGATGAAGCACAAATCGATGCTACACACAGGAGTATGACTCTACTGCTTTCTGTCACTGTATCATGTAACAGAATGTGTACCGCAGTATGGTGCACCAATACTCTCACAAGTGTGTTTGTGCATTCACAACCCTGCAGTGTTGTTCATTGTTTCAGTGAAGCCCTACACAGTACACAGTATACTTTCACTGAGTCATTAGCTTTGACTCATTAAATCCTCTGACCCATCTACTATATCTAGCATTGTTTTCATACCCTTCTATTTTTAGGCATGTTACAACACAGCTTCAGACATACCCATTCACACTAGCTATTCCAACGCAGACATTCCAGTGGATTTATTATGTTTAGTCTCATTCCTCCACTCAGCAAAGTAAAACTGACATTTTTTAGCTTCCAATAATGCATGCTTGGTAATTAAGATGAACATTTCAGTGTGATTCAGAAGATAAAAACAACAAGTTCCCAGTATTAAAAAGGATTTACCTTTCAATCAGTACCTTAATGATAGGATCATTTCTTCAATCTTTTCTAAATGCTAAGCTAAGAGATTGAACTGGGGGTTGCCACAGCCACTAGACTAAAATTAAGCCATCCCACACAACCAGAACTGAAGCCCATTAGAAGGCTACAAGAGCACTCCTAGAACTGGAGATACGTACAGTAACCACTGTCTTTCTGGCAGGCACTTTTCTGTGTGACTATGTCTCCAGAGATGCAATTTAACAGCACAACCAGCCTCCATTTAACCACAGGTAGTTAGGCAGTAGTTTGGGATTGTAAAAACGAAACCTGCTTTGCAAAACCTTGTAAACAAGTGATACAAACAGCTGAACAATGCAAGACTGACCCAGAACCTGCAGCCAAAACGAATAAACTAAAGGTTGGATGGACACAGTGTGATGTCTCAACTAGGAGGGTGTCCTGAGCAGAACAAGAACACTTTGATAAAGAAGTCTTACATGCATTTATTTTATATAATTTGTAATATAAGTATCGTATAAGCTTTGTTGACTACTTTAAATTTAGGCAACTGTTCCAGATTGTTAATCAATGAATTAATGAGGACTACATGAAAAAATCTTATTATACAGTATTTGAGTTCTTCATTGCAGTCTTGCCTACATAAGCAAATGATAAGAGTAAGAACAACAAAAGAAATAACTAAAAATAAAAAAAAATAGGTGAAATTTTTAACAAGATATTGGTACACCCTAATATGAGGAATGGTCTCAGCCTGGCCACGTTAACCTGCCTTCACCCCTGTTGACCTCTCTGGACAGAGTTCTACTGGGCACCACTGTAGTTGCTAATGGCTAAATACTAATGTCCTTCTCAACAAATGTGAGTAAATTCAAGCTAAAGACTTATTATCCTTCTTCAAGAAACAATACTCCAATAATTATTTTAAAGATTTTACTACTATAGTAGTACTAGGCTACTGTATTACTTACATCTCTGAAGAACCCTGGAGTTATTTTTGAGCAGGATATGTCCCGCAATTCACATAAAACAAGTGTATATGGTGGCCTTCTGTCACTTATGCAACATTGTTAAAATCAGGAACATCATGTCTCAGAATGGAAACTAGTTCATGGATTTGTAGCTCCTAGTTTGGACTATTGTGATTCTTTATTATGTGGATGTCCCTCAGCTTCCACATTATCACTAACACCAAACATGCATTTCAAGTGTTAATGAGTTTGTGTTAAGCTATTCTTTTAATTTATAGTAAATTTAAGCTTCAGTAAGGCTGCATTTTAAGAAACATACTGGATCAGTCTATGTTTTGAAACAAAAATGAACAGAGATGCATTAATTTTTGTAATGCTAATCGTTATCAGGCTTGTTATATATCAAGGTGCATAAACCACATTCAAGTTTGGGGAAATGTCTTTGAGTCAGCTTAGGTTTTCTGTTGTTTTGGTGAGTGTTTACTCGTCCTCTATAGGCTAGACAGGTGTTCTTCTGTTCTGAACTAGTGTCCGTGTGGTCTCCTGTGCACACTGACAGAGCTCCAGCTGCCCACCAGCCGTCACATGACCGGACCCACCCAGAACACAGCAGTGCACCGCGCACGACAAGCGGCCTGCAGCAGCTCTGCGCAATGAGGCCGGATGTAAACATCAACTTCCACATGGTGGAGGATGGAGGCGAGATTGGACGTGTAGTCTGACTGGTGCACTAGAGCCAGGCATCAACCCATTCACTCTGGTCTGACTTGTGCATTTGCTGTCATCTGATTGTGAAATACAGCTTATAAAGGCTTATTAGAGGCCTGTGAGGTGTTGTTCTGCTGCACAAGCGCGATATAAATACAGATATTACTGTGATCCACCCACAGCTATCGCGCAGCCTATGAACACTGAATTACAACAGTGCAGTGACCTGTGCGCTTTTTACGCTATGAAACCTATGACTAATGCAGGGTGTGCATTTGGCCGCCCTATGTTTTATCTATGTTGTAAAACTTTGATAATAACATGGGAAGCCTGCAGAGACGCTGCAGCAGAGAGCAGCGATGCAGCCGAGAAAGAGGCGACAAGTTCAGCACTGCAAGGCTGTTTACCTGACTTTGGGTAGGTGACAATCCATATGTCGCTACTTCTGAGGGAGAAGTTGGCGATCTCCTCCATCTTCCCTCTGCAGAAGGGCGGCAGCCGCACTCCATCAAACTCGAAGTATTTGCTCTCAAACTCAATCGGCGTGCTCGGCGTGTCTGCCTCGCTCTCAGCCATCCTGTATACGAGCCGCCAGTGCAAGACAAGGAAAAGGCGCACACACCCGTGAACAGCTACGGCTTCTGTTTTATCTTATAAACTCAGAGCTGAGGAGCGAGATGCTGCTGCTGCCGGTGACCTGGAACGCCGCTGCCAGGATGCTGAGGCTGGGTGCTGCACGGCAGGCGAACGAGATGACCCGCAGCCAATCACGCAGGGGAGAAGTGATGTAATGCGCGCGCACGAGTCCCAGCATCAGGACCACTCTCTGCGGGCACGAGGATACGCGCTCCCGCTGAGGAAGGAGGTTTCCCAACATGTCGCACACACACCCATGTCCAGCTGGAACGTATCGGGCTTCTAATAAGGATTTGATGGTGTAATCCTCTTTCAGCCTCATCATCATTGATATTATCTAAGGGGTGTTTATGAAGCTGTGCTGCAGTAGTAAAATAAATCCATCAGTGGGGTCTAATTATAACTTTAACTGTATCTATATCCGTTCTGTAGTGTTCACTGACAGTCTTATGACGGTCTTATAGTGTTCACATGGTTTTATAAAGGTTACTGACTGATGTTTTTCTTTTTATGAACAGTCCCTCCCAAAGCATTTAAATCGCTTCACTTTTGGATACTTTATGAGTTGCAGATTTAATTTTCAATGGATAAAATTGGGAATTTACAATGCAGGATGCATCTTGACAATGTGGAAGCATGTTTTTAGGGTTTTTGTAAAGTTATTCAAGGTCACAGCTAAAATATCTTATTTACAAAAGTATTAACATCCTTTGCTTTTTATACTTATAGCGAAGCATGGTGGAAGCAGCATCATGCTATAGCAGCAGGGACAGGACAGCTGGTTAGAGCTTAGGGAGCAGTGAATGCTGCCAGATCAGATGTTGAAAATAACCTGCTCCAGAGTGCAGCAGCCTGAGACTTGAGGAACAGTTAAAATCTCAGCGTGGCAACGACCTGAAACAGTCAAACAACACTGCAGACTGCAAGCCCCACAGATCATCTATTTAACCTGGAGTTCACACACAGTTCTGTTATCCACAGCTCTCATACAGTGTCAGCTGGGATAGGCTCCAGCACACCACAGCCTTAGACAATATAGAAATGAATACAAGGATGGATGGATGGATAAATGTTAATGTAGGCTATTATTATATACCTAACTATTCAGTTTGCTTCGGTTCCAAAAATATGCATGTCTAATAAAATATCTTTGAAAACATGATTATTTATGGAGCACTTCTCAGTATTTACTTCACAATGCTCAGTACTACATCTGTTCATAAGCTTGTTAAGATGTGTAGTTTAAAATGTATAATGAGCGCTATGATTGGACAGGACGAGTTTCTGAGAAATCTGGCCAGGCTGTTCTGTGTTTTGCTTTCTGTTATTTACTTCTTCTCATCAGCGTGGTGACGCCACAGCGTGTTGTCCAGCCTCCTCGCTGCTGATTGGCTCTTATGTGGACAGCGAATTGATAGACGTGCAGAATCCAATCGTTGTCTAAGTAATTTGTATTGCATTCATGTACGTCGTAAATCTAATCGAAGCTGCGTCACTTCTCCAGTCGGAAAGAAAGCAGTTTAACGTGCGTGATAAATCTATTGGCACCTTTGCTAGCTAGTGAATAAATAATTATTTTACAGCATATTTATTATTTCAACAGTAGCTACAATTATGTGTGAAATAGCAGCAAAATTAAGCAGCACTCTTTGGTTGACATTGGGAGTTGTGAAGGGTCCACAGCACCTGAACGCACCACACGCTGTTTTAGAGGCCAGCTGCTGACCTGTTTGAGTTAAGTTGCGTTCACTAGCGGCAGTGAAAGCGGGCCGAGTTCTCTTCACAGCTGCAGCGACCCGGTAAACCGTCCGCTCTCAGGGACCCCCAGCCCGGCATGCCCCGCATGTTCGACCTTAACAACGGCTGGAACCTGTCTTTCGCCGGGTGCGGCTTCCTGGGGATTTACCACATCGGAGTGGCCAGTTGCCTGCTGGAGAAAGCGCATTCCTTGTCAAAGGGGCCACCAAGCTGTACGGAGCCTCGGCCGGTGCTCTGACCGCCTCGGTGCTCGCCAGCCAAGCAGCTATAAGTAAGACACCCCGCTGTAGCTCGGCAGCCCGGAGCTTTTATAGGGGATCTGAAGGCAGCGTATGCTAGAAAGGTTACTGGAGAATATAGGGCAGGCATGTTTGTTGGTTTTTAAAGATTGAATTTAACCTATTTCAATCCAATATATAACTGTGTGTGTGTTCTTCTTTCACGTAGTTACAGGTGAGAGGAAACAGGCTGAACTTGCATATTCCAGTATATTGTATACTGACAGTCAATAGAAACTTTGAGGTAGAAATGTACGCAGAATTCTACTTGTAGGGGGATTGTAATTATTCATTGTGGATTTACTGATGATCTAGTCCCCTGGTAATTGAGATAATGATGAGTTGTCATTTGTCATGATTCATTGCACATGGGTTGGTCACTTTGCAAAAGTGAACCAAATACACGCCAAGCAATACTCAGTGAGTATCTGCACAATTTGAGAATGGGTTTTGAAGGCGTAAAGGCCCAAAAAAGGCCACCATTGTTAGTCAGTGAACAGCATCATGCCGCGTCTATCACATGAACAACGTCTCCGGGCACTGGGTATGGTGGAGGCGGTTTGAGCTACAGTGATGTAGCCAGGCGTATGGGCTGTTCCCAACCCACAATCAGAAGCCTGGTCCAAAGCATGTGCTGACGGATTGCTGCCTGCATCGAAGCAAATGGAGGCCATACTCGGTATTGACTGTTGTGACTTTGTGTTTGGCAGGTGCCGTTTTGTGAAATTCTTTATTTTAAAATCATTCTTGAAACTTCAGATTTTGTTTCTGTATGCCAATATGCTAAACAAATGATTCATATGAAGAAAATCCAGTTTCGGGCTTCAAAATAAAAATTATGTTGAAAAATATGGTGTCAAAGTTTTTAATGACTGTCAGTGTACTTATTTTTCGTTTTGGTTTAATCTGCTTTCTATACCTTTTTATATGTATTTGTTTATATAGGTTCAGTTGGTGTGAGAAAACACGTTAGATCTGCAAATTTCATTAGATTTCAGTTTACAACACTGAAATCAAGGTCTATTTTTGCATACAGAAATACCTAAATATATCCCCAATGTACTTTACCACTGTCTGTCATTGTTGAAAATATACTTAATCTGAATGTCATGTTAATATGAAATTTAATTGGTATTAATAAACTAATAATAGACATTTATATCCGAGGCGTTTTGCAAAAAAAAATATTACAAAGAGATTTACAGTAAAATCTAGATAAACAGCTCAGGACAATACTATTAAATAGAATCAGGACACAAAAGAACACGATAACCAACATAAAAAATAGAAAATAGAAGAGACTAGTGGATAAGATCCTAGAAAGTAGGGCTGAAGGATTAAGGAAGAACTGCCTAATTTTAATTTTCCTGATGTTGCAAATTGATCTGCAATATAATTTGTCCTGTTTTAGTTCTGTATTCACTGTGTAATAGATTAATCACCTTCAATGGAGCATCACCACATAAGATACCATAAAAAGCTTGACTGACACGGCATGAAGTTGCAAATACATTGACTGTTAGTCAGACGTGCTGCATGAAGTGCATCCTCAATCGCAGTCTGTTCACTGTGTCAAATAGTGATTTTGTTGTGAAATCTATTCATTGACCAGCTCTGAAAGTAAAGCAAAAGGCTTTTTGAGCCTCAGATAGTCTGACAGGAAACCTAGTGTGCATTTCAAATTAAATGTAAATTCACATTTATGCATAATTAGTAAGCCATGTTTATTCTTTCAGGTCAAAGCAGCGTAAAGCAATCTATTTTACTGTCTATACAAGATTAGATGTTATGTGTCAGGCATTATCAGATGTGTAAGACTGTTAATCATAGAATAAGGCTACAAACTGCCGCATAGCCAGATGCACAGCTGATATAACTAGAGTATGCAGAGTGGGTTGGTAATGTCCTTCATTGATACACCACCAGTCAAAAGTTTGGACACTTCAATGCTTTTTATATATTTGTATTGTTTTCGACATTGTAGATTAGTACTGAAGACTAACACTTTTTTGTTTACACTATAATTCCCTATGTATTATTTTATAGTTTTGATGTCTTCAGTATTAATCTGCAATGCACAAAATAATCAAATAAAAACTATTGAATGAGAAAGTGTGTGCAAACTTTTGACTGTAATGTACATGTTTAGTCATGTTTCAATATAAAATGAACAGCTGGGTAATCAAACTGCATGCCTGTACTTGTGTTCGATCCGTCCTTTCACTTTGCAGTCATACGGACTGATATCAGTAAACACGTGAGGCTCCTGATTGACCTGTGCACACTGACCAATAAAAACCACAGTGACATCAGCATACCTGGGAAAACAGCCAGACGAGGGCTCACCCAGGCCACTGCTGGTCACTGACTTCTAGAAACCTCAGAGAATATGTGTTGATCTTTAAAGCAGAGGTGTAGCTGTGAGTCTTAAACTTTTCCTTTTACCCCTTCTTTCCCAGCTAAATGCTGTGAAGATGTGCTCGAGGTGGCGAAGGAGGCCAGGAAGAGAAACCTGGGCCCTCTTCACCCAACCTTCAACCTGGTAAAGGTGATAAGGTCTGGCTTGACTCGCGATCTACCCTCAGATGCTCACGTCCTGGCCTCAGGGCGGCTGTGTGTTTCTCTGACCAGGGTTTCCGATGGGGAGAATGTGCTGGTGTCGGAGTTCAGCTCCAAAGAAGAGCTCATCCAGGTGTGGGGAAGCGCTGGTTACCTTACATGCAATGGGAAATGGACTGACTCTGGTTTAACTTGGTGATCTCATCTGTCCACAGGCACTGATCTGTAGCTGCTTCATTCCCATTTACTGCGGGCTCATCCCTCCATCCTTCAGAGGAGTGGTAGGTGTCTTTAGCTGAATCATCAACCATCAGGGTTTCACTTTGACTTTGACTTTAGGAATGCACAGTTATCATGGTCCTCCTAGAACTGCACCATAATCTAGTTCATTACATAAGATCAACACACTTTAATGGGAAGCAGGGGCACTCATGTGACTAAAAAAAAGTCAAAAAAAAAAGGAAGCTTGAATGGGGAAGAAAAGATGTAGCAATAGCAAAGTTGAAAAACAATTTGTCAGATATCAGAGAGGGAAATGTGTGTTGCGTGAGAGTGTAAATGTGAAAACAATCTTGAGATCATGTTATGTATTTAGAAGACTGACTTGCAGCTGTAAGCCAAAAATTCATCCAAAATTTGTCAGCATTCTGTTCAGTCCAAAAAACAGAACTTTACAGCTGCTGCAGTTTCCATATATGATTCACTGAAATGATGAAGGAATGTTGAGGCAAAAGTGCTGTGAGATCGTTGAGTTTTTCATTTCAAATCATCCTGATCAGCCTTTTGCAGGTTCACCTCACTGTGGTTTGGACTTTGGCAGTGATATCATCCAGTAATCAGACCAATTCCCTCTCTTTTGTTGCCAGGTAATGCCCAATCCCATTTAAGTCCATCAGAATGGACTAACATCCACTTATGTAATTATAGCAAGACAAGGGCTGAGTAGAATACAATCAGAGCAGATCAACAACATCAAGCGAAAGGCAAAGTGTTCTAAAAATACATAGAATAATCCAACTCTGTGTAGAAATGACACTCCTACACAGCTGAAATGTAATGTCAGAAAATGATGAAACATGATCCGTGCTTCCTAAAGGACAAAATGATGTCTTCAAATGTCTTGTATTCTTTAATGCCACAAAGGAAAAAAGAGAATAAAATATAAGACACTGGAATGAGAGAATTTGGACTTTTCAAAACACCTCTAACCTGAACACACCTGTGAAAGCCATTTGTTTGTACAGACACAGGCAGACAGGGTTGGAATAATTCAGTAGTTTATGAACGCTATTAGTAAAAAGCATGAGCACTGAAGGTGTCATCTGAAATGTAAAAGCAGCCAAAGTGTCCGTCAAATATAAAATCTGAAAACGGTAAACATATTCATTAACAAGAAAAGTACTCAGAGAACGCAGTACTCTGCCGAGGCTGTGTAGATGTTGTGTGATTTCCGACAGATGAAATCTTTAAACAATTCATGGTCCACAGCGATGGATTTTTTAGTAGGATCACAATCATGTGATCGTAAGCAGGCAGCTAATGTAGTATTCACTTGTTGTCATTTTTACAGTGACACTGTGCTGCTATCTCACAATGATGCAGAAATCTTTAACAAATCCGTGGATCCAGACTTTAAGCCGCATCACTGCTAAAATCTAATCACTTGGTCCTTGTGTCATTTCTGACCTTCCCTGAAAATTTCATCCAAATCCATTTGTCCATTTTTGAGTAATGTTGCTAACAGACAGACAGACAGACAAACAAACCAATGCCGATCATGACATAACTCAGCTGCGTTCCTTGGCGACGTCATAAATAATTATAGCTACGACTAATATGAAGTGAAAGTGGTTAAAGCGGTTGAACTTCATTGTGACAGGACGAAACATGTTAAACTGTCAGTTCCATGTTAAGAGCAGCCGAGCAGTGGAGGAAAAGTCAAATATAGAAGCTACAGTTTATATGGAGGAGTCAGTTGAACTCCTGACTGCAATTAAAGATCTGAAGTTACAGTGAAAGTTCCAGAGAAAATACTGAAAGCAGGGTTCTCACCAGGATTTTTTTTCAGCGTAACGGCAGGTCCTCCCGCATGCGCTTGCGCGCACAATAGACGAATAGACGGGAACGAGTCAATCGACAGGAAAGTACGGCTGAGATGGGGAGACATAAATTAACCTAGATAGGCACCCAGTCGATAAAAACAAACGCACATGGCATTATCTGTCAAAATAACAGTGTAGCGGCCAGGGGCGGCTGATGGTGAAATTTGTTGGGTGGGCTAACAAATGCATAATACCAATTAAATGGTTAACACAGCTGCAAAAGCAACATCACCTATGATACACACAGTTACATCAATTACAGGTACACTATACTTTATTAGTGCTCTACATCAACACTCTCTCTCACTCACTCACTCTCCCACACACACACACACACACACACACACACACACACACACACACACACACCACTACTAAACATGTTCCAACTGCAACGACTGCCCACAAATAGCCTGCTGCAACTGTGTTATTACAACTGTTTGGCGACATATAGTGCAAAACACGCCTTCAGTACAACAGATGACTTCAGCAAAAACAAGGTGTCACAGTCCTTTAACAAGTCAACATGGGCCTACCCTATTTGAAAAGAAGCTCACATCGACGGCCGATGTGATCCCAGTCTCTTAACTTCCAGCTTTTCCTCCAAAGACATTGAGAAAAATGGACATGAAAGCAAATAATCCACCTCGTTCATGCGAACGCCCGCCATAGCTTAACCTTTTCTCGCTGCGTCAAAGGCCTGTGGGCTGACCGAAGTTAGCCCAAATGATCAGTAAATCACGGGGGCAGGACATGACACCTGTCAATCACTTACAAGAACGAAATGAATGAAAGCAGACGGTATCTGCTGGGGCTGTAAAAAATAAGCCCATTTAGAGATATTCTATGTTTTTCTTTTGACTGATTGGTGTTGTTGCTACCTTTGTTTTCACCTGTTGTAAGTTATTTGAAAAACAATTTTCTCATCTTTTTTGTGTTGGCCCGGGAGGGCTTAGCCCTGTTAGCCCATTTATATCAGCCATCCCTGGTTGCGGCCCTAATCACAGTGTTAACCCTTCCTTTTCGGCCCCCGACCGTGGTCAGGAAGCCCGGGGTTAACCCCCTTCACTTCCTCAGCAGCCGTAGAGGCAAAGACACAGGAGCCCAGCCGTATCGAAGAACACTGCAGCCTTATCAACAGTGGCTGAACCACACAGTACCGCCAACCCAGCAACTACACACCTTCTCTCCTCCTCTACCGAACCGACTGCTGTCTCTCTCGCTCACACTGCATTCAGGGTCGCTCGGATATCTCACTCTCCCCCTCTCTCCCACACACACACGCTGCTCTCTCTCCCTCTCTCATGATGGAGCCACACACTCTCATAATAACAGCGTAATCTTTGAAATGCGCTGGCGAGAACCCTGATCTGTCAAAATAACAGCGTAGCGGCCCTAATCACAGCGTAATCTTTTAAACTGACAGCGTAACGGGCCGTTACGCTGAAATGCGCTGGCGAGAACCCTGGAAAGCAGCTGACCTCTCACAAAAAGAATACAGGACACAAAATACGGTATTCTCAGCAGCAGGCAAGCAGGGGAAATGTCAAAACTAATGAAATTATAGCTAATGTGAGGTGTAAATTGAACAACTGCATGTGCTATGTAGACTCCTGTGTTACGAGAGTGAACATTCATGTACAAAGTTAGTGAGTCACACTTCACTGGGCTGTGGGCCGTCAGGCTTTCTGAGCAGCAGAAAGTACACAATGTGCAGATAACTCGTGCAGACACAATATGTGATCTCACAGTAGGTTTTGTAACATGTAAACAGCTGAGCGAAGTGTGGCAGCATCTTACAGGATTCTCTGTGTTCCCTGTGGTGTTTTGACAGTGAACTTTGGCACCAAGACCATAACAAGAGTCTCTTTTCAGGGTGAAATGCACCGTGATGTCCACAAAGACGGTGTTTGTCAGAGATTTAATTTTGTGATTTACTGTGATTGAGCTTCACAGCCTAGATGCGAGTCGTAAGACTAAATAAACTACTATTTGAATGTAGTTATATACTGTTAATCAATATATCACATTACAACATTATGTTCAGCTCTATCCTTTTTACTCTTTGCATCTTATAAGACTTGGGAATTTATAGTTTATTTCTTTACTTTTCTTGATTAAGAGCACTTGCCTTTGTATTTCAGGACTATTTTGACATTTTACCAGCTCTTATTTATGCTTTTCAAATGTCAGTCCAGGGCTGCACAGTGGAGTACTGGTTAGCACTTTCACCTTGCAGCAAGAAGATCCCTGGTTCAAATCCCGGCCTGGGATCTTTCTGCATGGAGTTTGCATGTTCTTCCTGTGCATGCGTGGGCACTCCGGCTTCCTCCCACAGTCCAAAAATATGCTGAGGTTAATTGGTTACTCTAAATTGCCCATAGGTGTGAATGTGAGTGGGATTTTTTGTCTGTATATGTAGCCCTGTGACAGACTGGCGACCTGTCCAGGGTGTCCCCTGCCTTCGCCCGAGTCAGCTGGGATAGGCTCCAGCACCCACCGCGACCCAAGTGAGGACAAAGCGGTGTATAGAGAATGGATGGAATGGATGAGCTACTCTCAGGACTTGAAGCTCTTCTTGTAGTTTAAAATAGTTCTTTATGACTGTGTGTCTGGTCTTGTTGTCCTGCTGCAGAATGAACTGGACAACAGACAGACACTTCCCTGTCCAACATGATGGATAAGAATCCAAATATGTCTAAAATGCTGTAAGAGGATTAGATAATATAGGTTTATATATAGATTAGTAAATATATAATATACACTAATATAATATGCACTGTGAACCACTCTGACTCCCATTGCCTCACTGACCTACATCCTGTCAGACTGGCACTTCCAGACACAGAGGCTACATTTGCTGCTACCAGCATGTACGCCAGGCCGATGGGATTTTACAACTGGCACCCAAAACCAGGTTAATTCCTTCTATGTGACATTTTATACGCTTTAAATGAGAAAGCCCTCCTTTCATTTTACAACATTTCAGAGGATGAGTGTGAAATGGAATTGGAGCATTTGATTACATAAATAAAGTAGAAAAGCACTCAGAGAACGCAGTACTCCACCAAGGCTGTTCATTCTCCTATATGACAATGTCAGAAAAGCAATTTTTTTTCGGAATGCAACATTTTGTTATTAGTTATTGATGATCAGAAATCTCAACAACATAGAATGTGTCCATTTAATACAGATGTACCCACAAACAAAATGATCTTACGCTGAGCTCAGGTGTGTGTTATGCATGTGTACGTTATGTACGGATACCGAATCATGTGACTAAATATGTAGCAGATGGTGGGAATTGACGGGACTCAGAAACACCCCCACAATTTAATCAGTCGTTCCTTGTATCATTTCCGATGGGTAAGTCCTAATTTTCAAAGTGTTTTCTCTGATGATTTTTGTGAACATTGACAGACCAAAGAGACAGCTGTTCAAAATATGTGACCAATTTATGTAAATATAACACGGTACAACAGTACAGAACACTATGAATAGTTTTTACCTGGAGCCTCTCATATCATCCTGTAACACAGATTAACAGTGTAGAAAGTAAACATAAAATTCAACTAGCTGAGCTTGTGAATCAAAGTAAGTACAGGGATTAATCCTGTCTGTTTTTGTGCGTCTTCAGCGGTACGTGGATGGTGGGATCAGTGACAACCTGCCGCAGTCGGAGCTGAAGAACACCATCACCATCTCTCCTTTCTGTGGTGAAAGTGACATCTGTCCCCGAGACAACTCCACCAGCTTCCACGAGCTGCGTTTCACCAACACCAGCATCCAGCTCAATCTGGGCAACATGTATCGCCTCAGCAGAGCGCTGTTTCCGCCAGAGCCCAAGGTAGGCAGCACACAAGCACTACTGGGATATTCTGCTTCAGCAGATGGAGTGGAAGCTGCAGCTGATAGTGTGTGGCAAAATGCTCTTGAATAAGGTGAAAATGAAAACTGTGGCTCAGAGTTCTGACTTGATGTTAATATTTCCCTTACCTCAGTATTCTTTTCAGATGTAGAAATGGTAAAAACAAAAGGGATTTTTGGAATTATAACTTTCCAGCGATCCTTGAACTAGTCATCTGTGACGTGTTGTTGGGTGTCTTAACCAAATCGAAGCTTAACATTTGATATTTCGTCAAAATTACTTTCTTCTGCGTGTGTCATTTGAAAAATCACCAAAGCTAAACCCTTTGATAGTAACCAAATTCTGTAAAAAAAAAAAAACTAAAAAAAAATCTCTGCTCTTTGACCCAAACTTGACTCAGTTCTCAGTTATGCACTGCAAAAACTCCAAATCTCACTAAGTTTTATTTTTAGTCCAAATGTCTCATCCCACTTGATTTTAGATAAATTCACTTAACAAGTGACATTTCAGCAGATGGAGGGACTCGTTTTAAGACAACGCATCATAGCCCTGTAAGGTGCAGTAAATTCCAGCCATTTTCAGTACAAAAAAAATCGCTAATATTTTATTTGTAAATAAAAATATGACGAAAAATACAGGGAATATTGGACGCGCATCGCGAGGTGCATTTCCTCGAAAACGACCTATTCGTGGATTATATACCGACTTCAAGACATGTTTTGGACACAATATTTTACTGGCTTGTTTCATCTGGATGTCCAAGGTTGGATTATGGCCGTTTTTTGTGCAATATTTTCATCTGTGTGTAATAATGAACCCGCAAATATGAGTCGCGCTGATACGTTAAAAGGATCAATGAGCCCACACCAATTGAAATGTGAGCAGAAAAAAGACACCAAGTAGCTGCTTGAGATTCAGAAGCTTGTTGTGCTCCCGTTAATATTTGTATATCTACAATAGCTCTTTGTCTAGTGTGACAATAGTAATAAACTCACAGTGAACTAGCATCTAAATCTGTAAGCTTCCCTTAACTCTAACCCTTCACCTTCACCCTTATCCACCCGATAATATTCCACTGGGAAAGATCAATAGCATCAGTAGAATGATTTAGGGCAATATAATCACCTATTATGACACAGTGAGCATCTTATCACACAAAAATGTCCACTGCTGCTCATTGTTTTGATCTTTACCCTCACAAACCTGTAAGAGACTTCCTGATGATGTTGTATGGAACAGGCAAGGTTAGCGAGGAGCTGGTGGAAATAGGGAAATACGTAAAGAAAGAGCCAGTATAGGGCTGCAGATATTGATTATTTTAGTAATCGAGTATTCTATCGATTATTTCAGCAGTTAATAGAGATTTCCTTCATTATGAGTCAGTGTCAGACCTACACCCCCTGTCAAAAGTTTTAGGACGCTTTCTTATTCAAATGAATGAGAAAGCGTCCTAAAACTTTTGAGGGGTGTACATGCACTTCAATATAATATCATGTTTAAATGTATGAAGTCTGATAGTTTTATTGTGCAGCTGTCTGTTGTCAATAATCAGCTGCATTGATTGGTAAAGTAAATACATTAACACACGTTAAACAGTTTTCTACCAGCATTCCTGTCTTACATCATTTCCAGTAGTAGTGCTTTTTTGGGGTGCTTTATTGGTGGAACAGCAGGAAGAGAGACAGGAAAGTGGGGAGAAGACCTGCAGTAAAGGGCCATGAGGCGGATTTGAACTTGTGACTCAGCAACTATAGTCCCTGTTTTTGGGTCACCTGCTCAACCAGTCGAACTACCGGGGCGTCTGGTAGCAATGCTTTTTACCGTCATAAATTTTAATATTCCAAGAAAACAACCTGTTGACTGAAGCAGCTGAACACGATCTGTTAATTTTGTGCAGAAAGCAAGTGAAATGATGGTTAAACACTTCTATTTGTGTGATGTTTGAAGCAGAAAGTCTTGAGTTAACAAAGAAAGCTGAAAACCTCCTTCATACCTGTTAACTCTGACTGAGGGTTTAGTTTTTGTCGAACTCGCACAAAGAGAGTCTGACTGTGTTAAACTCTCTTCATAGTTCAACCTCTGATCTGATAAATGCCATAAACGCTAGAAAAGCTGCGCTGGTTAAAATAGAAGCGTCAAATTTAAAATTCCCTTGTAATTTATTGATTAGAGGTCAGGGTCCGTATTGGATGAAGTCTGGGTCCAGACTCAGACCATGGTCCACCAGTTAGTGACCTGGGATTTAGTATGTAGTGGATTAAACAAAGCCTTGATTTAGAGAATTTTGTGTCGAGGAATTTTAGTAATTTAATTACTCAAATAATCAATAATAACTCAAGGAATCGATTGAGCCCGTATATAGCGTCAAAGTTTGCAAGGTTATAATATGTACACTACCGTTCAAAAGTTAGGGGTCACCCAGACAACTTCATGTCTTAAATTAAATGTCAGCCGTTTCCAGCTAGAATAGTCATTTACCACATTAACAATGTCTACACTGGATTTATCATTCATTTAATGTTTTGTAGATTGACAGAAACTGCTTTTCTTTCAAAAGCAAGGACATTTTTAAGTGACCCCAAACTTTTGAACGGTAGAGTAAATGTTGTGTTTTTGGCTTGTTCGCTGCCCCTGAATCGATGAAAAATGCATCTTTAAAGGTAAATTGTAGCTTATTTAAAACTGCTTCATATCCCATGTCATGCTTACTTTGTATTTTCCAGCTCTGTTATACAGATTTGGGTAAACAAGGAGTCACACAAAGGGACATGTGAATAGTGACAAGCTTAAGCTCTCATTTAGGCGTTTATTTTGCAGCCTGACCAGAAGTACGTACAGACATAATCCGCCTGCAACAGATGTTCTCCTAACTGCATTCGGCATCTCCATCTGGGGCAACTCGCCGGCTGACCCAATCACCCTGCAGATTCATCCACAGCACCTTGTTCACGTGTGAGGCTGACTAAATCCTAACAGCTAAAAGCAATTGTGATTCGTGTAAGTCACATTTTTTGATAAGCTGCAGGGAAATAAATAGAAGATAATACACCACACTGGAATAGACTGGATCAGCTTTTTTCTACTTCTTGCAAATGCACAAGATGATGAGCAGGCAGTGAAAAGCAACCTCGTTTAGTCTAATAAACTAAAGTTTTGATGCCACAGACTTTCTTGAACGAGTATGATCAGTAGTGTGTGGTGTTAACTGATTCTACTTTTATGCAGCTGATATTACAGAGTCAGCTTGCTTATTTGATGTCACACTACTTTACTGTCACCACTATCCCACAATTACTACATGTTGCCACAGTGTCTGCAGAAGTCAAAGTGCTGTCTTTTAGTGTTGGTTATGTAGCTGTTGCTGCCTCGAGAAAGTTTCCACAGCCGTCCCAGATCCCCTGTCATCCTGCACAAGCTACAGGCCACATTAGCTTTAATCTGGAAACATCTGCTACATCCACTGGTGAGAAGACCCACATTCTCCAAGGCAGACAGATGTGGTCTTAGGATAGCAGACGGCTGCACCACACCAGGATTAAACAAAGTAAATCCACACTTTGACTCCATAGCAACTTGCAGATTTGTTCAATCTCATTGCCAGAAATGGATAAAGTCAGTCAGACTCACACAAGAGCTGAGTGTCATTTTTTCATTATCACACACACCACTTTGATTTAAGATGTTTTCGGTTCAGATTCTTCTTTATTCCTTCACCTGACACAAACCGGTATTGTGGACGTCCCTCCAGCTTCTTGTCTTCTCCTGCTCTCGCTCTTCTTTATTCCATGTTTTGTATTGGTAGCCTCTGCACCTGTGACGATCGCTGTCTAAGATCTTGCGAGCTTTGACTTTTTTTGAGTCCACCTGTTTGCTTTGTTGTTGTTGCACAGCCACTCCCACTCTGCTCACGTGTGTGTGTGTGTGTGTGTGTGTGTGTGTGTGTGTGTGTGTGTGTGTGCGTGTGTGTGTGTTATAACCGGATCCCACAGTTATGTAATTGAACTCACAAATCTGAGTGTGAGCCATGTGTGTCCTCAGCACATTCCTAGAGGGAGGAATTACTTCACTGAAAAACAAGTCTGCCCATACATGCCTGAGCCAGTCACTCCTCTCTACAAACACACACACTTGGCTCATGCGTGTATTTCTATCCATGACCTCTGTGGTCTGACCATTACAGCCTGTTGATTGGCTGTGAGAACTCCTACTGATGTCAGAGCTTGCTTGTTTTAAAGAAGTTGCTCTTACCTAATGTTAAAACTAAACATAGAGGCATGTCATAGAATTAGTGATAGAAGATCAGTTTCATGTTGGCTATTTAACATATGAGGATATCTTTGAAATGAATGGCAGATGCATCGCTGTGTATTAGGGCCAGATCTATTGTCACACTCTCTGATTATTGTATCCAATATTCAGCAGTTTTCTGATTAGAAAAAAACTAAAAAATCCACCACTTTAGCTGTGACGCAGCCACCTCTTTCTGTCTGTAGTCATCATTCTTAGGCCTCAAGCAAGGTCCTATCCACAGCACTATCTGATTGAATGTCACAAATAATAGGCTGTAAATGCTGAATGATTAATGTTCAACAAAACAATCCCCTTAAAAATAGCAGTTGATCCATAATTTGTATCAGCTTGCAGCTCTGTACTATGTTGGAAAACAGAACCATCCATCCATCCATCCATCCATCCATCGCTTAATCCTTATGAGGGTCATGGGGGGCTGGAGTCTATCCCAGTTGACTGAGGGTGAAGACAGGAGACACCTGGACAGTTCACCAGTCTATCACAGGACTACATGTAGAGACAAACAATCACACTCACATTCACACCTACAGACAATTTAGAATCACCAATTAACCTCAGCATGTCTGTGGACTGTGGGAGGAAGCTGGAGAACCTGGAGAAAACCCACACAGGCACAGGGAGAACATGGAAACTACATGCAGAAAGATCCCTGGAAGGCCGGGACAAGAACCAGGGATCTTCTAGCTGCAAGGTGAAAGTGCTAACCACTAATCACTGTTCAGCCACCAAAACATAACCAGACTTTAGAATACTGTAAATACATTTTGAAATGTACTCTTAAAAAGCATAGAAGAGTCCTTGTTTTGGTGTCTTGTGAAATGACCATATTAAAATCTTTGATCAGAGTAAGATGAGCTACATGCTACTGTCAAACCTCAAATTGTGAGCCTTATGTTTCAAATTACATAAACAAGATGCAACATGTTAAACCCTGTGCTAAGCTAGTTTTTTTCCCTCTTAAGTCTTTATGCTAAGCTAAGCTAACTGCCATGTAGCTCCCGCTCAGTACATGTACATGACAAATTGCATGTTAAAATGTTATTTTCAAAATCTGTGGCCTGATGGTCTTGTGGTTAGCATTCAGCACTCTCACTGCTGCGGTCTCAGTTCGATTCCCAGTCAGTAAAGGAAATTAAAGCTAATAAAGTCAAAGTTGAGCTTCTTTGATTATTCATTTTAAAATTTAACCCCCACGTTTTTGAGCCACATTACATTTATTTTTTTTGCTCGAATGTTTTTCCTCTCAGTCACTCTGATATGTTATCATACTTGCCTACATGTAGCCTGCAGTTCATCCTAGATGTTATTCATATTCCCAAGAGAATAGTGATAAGTAGTTTACAGACTGACAATTTCTGATAAATGGTGTTATTTTTTCATTGTGATAAGTTTGTTTCACTTTATTTGTGTGGAGGGAAATATTAACTAAGAAAAGAAAAACATATTGCAAAAAGCGGTATCAGTTCATGTTTGGTTAAAGAAAACATGGTGAAACATATGTTTGAACTTTGAGACAGCTTGCTGAACCTTGAGCCTGCAAGTTTTCCCCTTCTTAGTCTGTGGTCTGTGTCACACCCACTCACATTCAAATGGAAAGCATCAGTCCTCTTCTAAAACTGAATGAAGTGTGTCTAAAATATTCCTACGTGTTCCTTTTAAAGCTCAGTTATTTTAGATGTGAATGTTTACACATACACTACTGTTATAAAGTTTGGGGTCACCCAGCCAACTTCATGTTCTCCATGAAAACTCACACTTTTATCCATGTGCTAACATAACTGCACAAGGGTTTTCTAATCATCAATGAGCCTTTCAACAGCATTAGCTAACACAATGTAGCATTGGAACACAGGAGTGATGGTTGCTGGAAATGTTCCTCTGTACCCCTATGGAGATTTTCCATTAAAAATCAGCCGTTTCCAGCTACAATAGTCATTTACCACATTAACAATGTCTACACTGGATTTATCATTCATTTAATGTTATCTTCATTGAAAAAAAAAATGCTAGTAAGTGACCCCAAACTTTTGAACGGTAGTGTACATAATGTAAGAGAATGTGTTTATACATATTTATGTTTGTGTAGGAGATAGCTTCTTGTTATCCTTGTCTCAGAAGCTACATATCTGTTCAGTTAAAGATCATGAAGCTTCATCTGTTTCCTGTGCAGTTGTTTACATATCAATACATATGCACTTTTGCAACACAAAACAGCCTACCTAACTGTGATTAGATATGGCAACGGAAGCAGACAACGGTGGAAAATGGCAGGGTCAAAATTCCCCCATGTGTGCAAGGAAAATCCATTCTTTTAAGCATAAAAGATGTACTTTGTTCCTCTCTACAGGTACTGGCAGAGATGTGTCAGAGTGGTTACAAAGATGCTCTACGCTTCCTAGAAGAAAACAGTGAGTACTTTACTGTGTTGCCATGGCTTCTTTGAAATGCTCAAATGAAATCACCTCATTGCGACACATCCCTATCAGCCTCTAGCTTGACTTTTGGACTGTCATTGATGTCGTGTTTTGTGATGCCAGACCTGCTGATGCTGCAGCATCCAACCCCCGGCCCTGCCCTGCCAGAGAGCCCCGCCAGCTGCTGCAAACAAACAGAAACAACCAAGGAGTGGATGCTCCGGCGGCTCCTCCTGCTGCGTAAGCAACACTGGTGGCTGGATGAGAAGATTGCTCTGCCCACACCGATCAAAAAAGGTGTGGTGTTATCACTGGAAAAAATGCTCCTCTCAAAACAAGGGGAAAAAAAACTTATTTCAAAGAACTTTTACCTTGAAATAAGTGAAAAAATCAGCCAATAGAACAAGTGAAAATGGCTTGGTAAGATTTCCTGAAATAAGATATGATATTTAGAATATTGAGATCTTAAAATTAGCTGGGAAAACTTATTTTAAGCTAAATTTTACCAGCATCAGAAAATATTGTTTCCTTGTCTAAAAAAATGTCCAAAAAATCAGCAAACAATTCCCCCAAATTTATAAAAGAATTTGTAAAATTTCCATTAAGAAAATTCCTTCAAAGTTTCCCTTAAAAGTTTTATTTTAAAAAATCCCCAAATTCAGCAAGCAATAAAACTTTTAAAAAGTTTAAAAATAAAAAAAATCTAAGGAAGTTGTAAATATTTCATATTTAATATAAATGAATAAAAATCTTCCCAAAAAAATCCTAAAAAAATCTAAAGTGATTCCACATATATCAGTAAAACTTGTAATATTTTTTTTAGGAACATTCACATAAAAACCAACCAAAATCCAGTGAAATTCGCTGGATTTTGGTTGATTTTTATGTGAATGTTCTTAAAGAAACATTTTTTTAACATATTTTTTTCCATCAAAAAATGTTCAAAAATCTCCCCAAAAATGTTGAAAATGTGGAAATCTTCACTGTGAAATTTATTATTTTTTCCACATTTTCACACTTTAAAATGGGTCTATTTGACCCGCAGGATGACACGACGGTTAAAACAAGAAAACTGCCAGATTGTTTGACTTAACAAGATATTTAAGATGCATTGTCTTAAAGCAAGTCCCTCCATTTGCTGAAATGTCACTTGTTAAGTGAATTTATCTTAAATCAAGTGAGATGAGACATTTTCACTAAAAATAAGACAAAAAGATTTGGTAAGATTTTGAGTTTTTGCAGTGATCACAGACTCTGTTGGCCTTTTTGGTAGATCTACATCAGATTATATCCGAACAGATTACATAATGTATCTTTAAACCAGTGTGGAAATAACAGTGTAAACATGGCCTGTGGCTGATTGGTCCTGTTCTCTGCATGTTTCTCAGTATTCTGCGAGGCTTGCCAAGATAAATCTGGACTCTACGCCAAGGTGTCCAAGATGCTGCCAGTGAGAGTGGCTTCCTACATGCTCATGCCGTACACTCTTCCTGTACAGTCAGCCTACTCAGTGGCCCAGAGGTGAGGACTACAGAAGGTCTCAGTGACACAGTGACAGGATCTCATCTTTAAGCAGTGGAGTTCCACATTTCACAGGAGCAGGGATCATGTCAAGCTGTTAGTGTAAATAATGTCATTTCTGCTTTGGACCAGGTTTGTGGAGTGGATCCCAGAGGTGCCAGCTGATGTGCGCTGGCTGTTTGGTGTGGCAGGTAACGTGTACCGACAGGCCTGGAAAGGACAATCAGTCCACTCTATCAGGTAATGGAGGGCTTTCTATACAGGGTCATTTTTACTCTGCCAACGAACGCAGTGGAGTTATGTGATGATCAAACAACTCTGCCTGTTCACAAAATTCCTCAAAACCAGACTAGTGGATTTGGATGAAATTTTCAAGGAATGTCACAAATGACAC
Organism: Acanthochromis polyacanthus; assembly: GCF_021347895.1. Lineage (NCBI taxonomy): Eukaryota > Metazoa > Chordata > Actinopteri > Pomacentridae > Acanthochromis > Acanthochromis polyacanthus. The sequence goes on along the minus strand of NC_067113.1, from coordinate 64,594,336 downwards.
GAGGACAAAGTGATTAGATTTTGGCAGAGATGCAGCTTATAGTCTGGATTCACAGATTTGTTAAAGATTTCTGTGTCATTACAAGAAAGCGGCACAGCATCACTGTAACCATGACTACAAATACACACTACATCAGCTGCCTGCGATCACAGGATTGTGATCCTACTAAAATTGACCGCTGCGGACTACAAATTGTTTAAAGATTTCGTCTGTCGGAAATCATATAACGACGGAGCAGCCTCTCCGAGTGCTTTCTGAGTGCTTTTCTTGTAGAACAGGTGCGAACAGATTGACTCACCGCCTAACTGGAGCTGCTCCAGGGCAAAATCAGTTATAATGAGACAATTCCAGTCTGAGGGTTAGGCTTTAGTGAGACATTATAAGATTCATGACAATATTTAGAAGGTTAAAATGAGTAAACATGAAACGCTTAGCTACTGATGTTTCAGTGTAGGAATGCTACTAAAGAAACCAGATATAAAACTGGTGTACTTTAAAATACAGAGAGATTTACGTGGCACTATTCGACTTAATCAGCATTTTATGAACTTGTTTTAGCGTGAATGTAACAAACGTTAATTTATTTGCAAAAGTCTAACATTAAATGCTACTTTGAACTGTTTAAGTGCCTGGTGTATCTTACTAAAAGCCAAGTGTCTAATCTCTTCTGACTCCTCCTAAGTCTTCCCAGTTATTACTTTTATTAAATATTTTTGGAGTGTTTTTTTTTTCTTTGTTTGCTTATGCATTTGCTCCATGTATAGCTCTATTTTTGTCATTCTTTATTTTGCTGTTTGCATTATTTCTATGCATATATTTTGAGTGCAGCAGGTGAGATGAAACATTTGTTTAAAGCATACTAAAGCCTAACATCTGGAGCTGTTATTACACCAGATGTTGCGGTGCTGATGGAACATTTTCGGTTAACAGCTGTTTCTGTATTGAAGTTTGCTGCCTGGTTCATCTGTTTGTTGTCTAAAATCTCTCTTATTCATATGTCTATACAGTGAGCCATGCCTGAGGAAATGCCTGAGCGAGCCGCCTCTACCTTCAGAGTGTGACAGCCCCATGCCGAGAGACATCCTGCCTGCTCTGTCCTCCTTTGATCTCCACGGCAACTACTGGGAGATCCCCAAATCTTCCTCCACCGAACCCCATCCTCCTCTTATCGCCCCCTCGTCACCACAGCAAGTCTGCTTCTTTGTCGGCTCGCAGGATGAGTCTCCCAGCCTTGCACCGCAGTAAAGCAATTCAGGTCCTGAACTTTACCAACGATGTGGTCCCATTTTAACTCCATGGGTGAGGTGCAGCTGGACTGATGAGTGGTTAAAAAATAGAAAAAATGATCAATGGTGCATAAGCGTTGGCCACGTTGACTCTGAACACTCCAGGCAGCACCCAGCATATGATGCTGAAGATGGAGGATAGAAGCATTGCAACTCACTCAGGATCAAAGAAGACCCGTTTTGATGCACAGCACAGAAAACTACAAACCTACCTACCTGTTAGTTTTAAATGTACTCAGAAGTAGCACTCATTCCATTTCACTTCTTTTATTCTGTCTTTACAAATAGTTCTGTATCTTCTATTAATAATGTTAGTGGATTTTAACAGTTGTGTGATAGCTCTGCTTTTATGTGGCTTCTGGCAGCCATATTGAACGACCAAAATACAGGTCTAATATCTGTCAGTTTTACACAGAGTGACTTTGACAACCTGGTAGCTCTCTGGTAGCTTATATTCCTTGACATGTCAGGTTGATAGCATTATGTTCCTAGATAGTACACTTTACTTTGCTCCAATTCCTTGCTGAGTTCAGACTGTAACAGCTATAGTGCAGGTGGATGGGATCAGTGCTGTTTATGCCATCATTTGTCATTTGTCTGTCCGCTCCATCTTCACTCCAACTGGTCAAGGCAGATGGTTGCCCTCCTTGAGCCGGGTGCTGCTGGAGTCTTTTCTTTCTGTTAAAAGGGAGTTTTTTTCTTCCCACTGTCACTAAGTGCTGCTCAGGAACATTTCTTGGATTCTCTTTGTACTACTGTAAGGTCGTCACCTTACTATGTGAAGTGCAATGAGACAATATATACCTATATTTAAATGAAAATATATGAATCTTCAGCAAGAGACAGATTTCAGTCCTGGCTTTGATACAGAACAACCAGGAGAAATGCAGTTTGAGTCTGAATGGAAGACCTTCCAAAATAGAAAAAACAGACATTTATCTGGCTTAGTACATACATATGACAGATGTGCTACCATTACACAGCAGGAGTTGGGGAATAGCATCACCACCTCATTATGACTGAAGTTAAAGCCACCTCATTAGCATACAGTTCATCTCAGTTACATTCCTTAGCTGAGATCATGTAAAATGACAATTTATGACAGTTTACAGTGTATCGGAGCATCAAATATTGACACAAATATAGATAAGGCACGTAAAATCATTCACTTTACTCATCAGCCACTAACATTATTAACCAATGCTTAGTTGTAGGTTAGTCCAGCCCATTTTCTACATGTAAAACCAGCAGCTGACCTGCATCTTTGGTGCCAGGTGGCAACTGGTAGGTTTTTGACACAGCTGCAAACTCTCTGTAATGATTGTGTAAAGTAATACAGTAATTGATTGATTTGACTTCATTTGCCAAATGAAGTCGCTGACTGTGCAACCAGTGTTTTTAATAGCAGTGTTTTCATTGGCTACACTGAAATATACACATGCTCTGCAAGGAAGACTGGCTGGGCTACTGTGTACTGGCTCAGCAAATCCAAACGTTTGCACATGCCACAATTATTGTTTAATATGTTGTTTTTTTAAAGAAAATAACACTTTGAAGACAGACCCATAACGTATGTCTGCTGCAGAGGCTGTGCTGCCTTCTTTATGCTTCAAACATCAACTAAATATGTAACTTTCTTAAACCTTCAGCTTATATCTGTCTCATGTCACTTATCACTTGAATGTATAGGTATGTTCATACACTGTGTTATTGTAAGATAAAACAATTTCAAGTAACTGACTCAAATTTTTTTTGGATTGTTTGATTGTAAAGAGCATTTCTAAACAGAAACACTCTATTATGGTGAATACAAAGTTGTCTGTCTGTGCTGCCTCAGGAGTTACCAACCAACTTTCAGACAGAAACAAACAACCAGAGTAATTTTAAACAGATGATTCTTCAAGTCACTCAACACCACCAAGGTCCGTGTACGTCGCCGTCATTCTATTTTCAATTTGGGGTCTAAACACCAAAAACGGATAACGGCCGGGACAAGGTACGTTTTATCAGTTTGTTTCCTGGCTATAGACCTTTTTCCGAAACGTCATCATCGAACGTCACCGCCGGTCACCGCCGGTCACCGCCCCTAGCAACGTGATTCCGCCGTTTTAAGAGGGGTATGCTTTTGCCTTGACGACCAGTACTTTCCCACTTTTCCCACCCGATTTTAACCAGTTGCGCTTCAGTGTCCCGCCCGCGGTACACTTTGAGATCTGCATAAGCAATTTGCTAAATGTCGGAAACTGCAAACGCGATTATACAAACACTATACGCCGATGGAAAGCTTAGATTCTCATGAATCCGCCGGTATAAACCACTTTCAGATGTGATTACCACAGCGGGTAATATAACCACATTTGTCCGACAAACAACGAATATCCATCCATCCGTTCTCTATTCACGGCTTCAACGTACACAGCGCGACTCACATTTCCGGGTTCATTATTACACACAGATGAAAATATTCCACAAAAAAACGGCCATAATCCAACCTTGGACATCCAGACGAAACAAGCCAGTAACATATTTTGTCCAAAACATGTCTTGAAGTCGGTATATACTCCACGAATAGGTCGTTTTCGAGGAAATGCACCTCGCGATGCGCGTCCAATATTCCCTGTATTTCTCGTCATATTTTTTGTACTGAAAATGGCTGGAATTGACTGCAGCTTATGATGTCTATAATTATCTGAAATGTTGAGGGCTAGCTACTTAGCTTAGGCTAGTGCTAGCTGTGCTTCCCACAAAAAGTCAGGGGTCTTTCTACTCACACTGCTATTTTTAAACACTCCTAAACTCAATACTGAACAAACAAGTCTCCCTTCTCTCCTCCCTTTCGTTCTGCTAACTACTATGCTGTAAACAGCAGCATTGTCCTCATTAGCGTTAGCACCTCATACCCTTGGGCCTAGGGTGGGTAGAGCTCATTTACAGGTATCTGACTCTTAGTTTTGATAATGCACATCTAACTAATATACATACACTACTTCCACTTGAAATTAAAAGGTGTAATGGCTCACCCCGTTAGCTTAACATTAGCTTAGCATAGCGGAGCTGGTGTAGCATTTATCATTCTGACATTGACCTGTATGCACAAAATCATATAAATATAAGTATACCTCAAAGAAAACGTATGAGTCCAGGCTTTTATAAGTCTTCATCTTCTCCATTGTGTGGATGCCTGGGCTGTTGATAAGGTACTCGTAAATGGAGTGCCATTGAAGATCTGGCCACGTAGTAGGGTCGTTTTCCCATGAAACCAGAGGAATTTGGTACGGACATGGGACAAGGGACAAGGTAACTGCGTCAAGCCAGCCGCCTCTCGTTTCTCCGTAGTCAAGCCAGCCGCTCCTACATTTTCAGTGCGCTCTTACCGTCAGCTTACGGTAAATGCACGACCGCGCATCAACTATTTCCGGTTTAAAAAAATAAAGCGCTGCATTCGCAGATGTATTATACAGCGATGTTTTAAGTAACTGACTCAGCTTAACTGTTAACTATCGAATTGTACGGCTAATATTTACATTAAATAAATAGCTTGAAGTATAAGAAGCTGAAAACTTGTTTATCTATCTGTCTATCTGTCTGTCTGTCTGTCTGTCTGTCTTAAAAATTGTGAATTCAAATAAAAAGTGATGTGTGTCATCCCGGTGATCTATTAGTGTGATAATAAAATAAACCTCAGTCGAAAAGTCACATGATCTGGACCGTAATGAGAAGACATGCTGATATTTACATTAAAAAATGTTTAATTTTTTGCTTTAAAATCTTTTAAGCCAAACTATTTCTTCTTCTTTGGCGTATGCTGACCAGGTAAGGTAGGATTGTGATTCTGCATTAGTTTGGGGTCAATACGTCACATGACCTGAGAGCTATTGAGCAAAAATGCTAATATTTACTGTAAAAAACTGTTAAAAATCAATAAAGACCAGAAATCAAATATAAATTGCCGTACGTTGACCATCCTTAGTAGCACTATCATTCTGCATTAGTTTGGGGTCAATAGGTCACATGACCTGAGAGCTATTGAGCTAAAATGCTAATATTTACATTTTGAAATGAATTAAAAACTCACTAAAAAAATATTAATAGTCTCCAAAAGCAATAATAAAGTCTGTGTAATAAACCAGGTCTAAATCTATTTAGCCAAAAGATCACATGACCTGGGACTTATAGAGCTGTAACACTCATAATTACGGTATAAAATACATGAAAAATTCACAAAACATATTAATTGTGTCCAAATGTTCATTCAATGTTTCTAAGTGTGACAAAGAATCTATGAACTACAAATCCCTATATTTGAGTGCCGTAATGTATCATAACATAATGTAACATAACGTCACGTCAGGTCTTTGCTCTTCCTTTTTCTGCCTTTTTTCAAAGGACCCATCGCACAACTCTGACTCCAAATGGTGTTCTGGATATTGAGCAGCACGTGTGTTACGGGCTCAGTCGATTGGATACATTGATAATTAACGGTTAACTTACGTGAGGCAGAAATTCATATCTCAGCTGAACAAGATCCTATCTGGCACAAACTTCACATGATGCACACCAGGTCCAGTCTGAACACATCCACACTCATAAATTCTGAAAAAGTCATAGCGCCACCTGTTGGTAATAGTAAGTTTAAGGCCTTATATTTTCAGGTACAATGGCCCCAAACGTGGTGATATCATGCTGGAAATTGGTCAGTCGAGTCTTCACCTCTTGACAATCCCACATTGTCAAGGGTGTGACATTTCATGCGACGCTGTTGCCGTAGCAACCAAATATCGCCATGAAAAACAAAGTGCTGTTTGACAGGTTAGAAATACTCCAATGCTCACTAAAATTACCACACTCATCACCATGGACCCAAGGAACAACACCGTATGCATCTCGGCACTGCACATGCTATAGCACCCCCTACAGTATTTTTAAAAAACAGCCCCCTCAGCACGTTTCACCTACATCCATGAAATTTGGGAGGCTTATAGAGCACATCAGGACGCACAAAAAAGCCTCTTGGAGCCATGTCCTAAACCCAACAGGAAGTCGGCCATCTTGGATTAATTGTGAGATTTTTGATGATTTTTCTCATTTTTGAGAGTTAATACCTCCAAGGGGATAATTCCAGGAGACCTGAAATTTTGTCAGTCCACACAGCAGGACTTGGTGATGAAAAGTTATCAAAAGTTTAACCAGAAGCCAAATGGCGTGGCCATGGCGACCATCAGAGTTTTGATGCTTCGCCAAGAAACATCAACTGCTGTATAACTCTCCTCTGCATGCTCCAATCTGCCTCAAACTTTCCATGTGTCATCACAATTCAATCCTGATCACATCTACAGGCCAACAGACACTCTCAGTTGCAGCGCCACCTGTTGGAGGGACAGTAAATGCTCTATAACTGGCCTCTACATGGTCAAATCAGCCTGAAACTTTTCATGACTGATCAGAGTCCAACCCTCATCACATCCACTGTTTGAAATACACTCTGAGTTACAGCGCCACCTGGTGGTGGATGGGCAGGAAATGCTGTATAACTAGTCTGAACATGCTCCAATCTGGCTGAAATTTTACTTGTGATTAAACTCTGGTCCAGATGTGATTCAGAGGCCGGCACACACTCTCAGTCACAGTGCCACCTGGTGGACGTGCATGGATTCGCCGACCAGCGTGGATGCGAGGACCCGTCCATCGCTGCTTGCAGCTTTAATTATTATTAGGGTCCAAGCACCAAGGGTGCGAAGGACAGGCGGTGCAAGGGCACCGACTGTCCAAGGCACCAGCGGTGCCAAGGACCCTATTGAAACCCTAGGGTTTATTATTAGGGTCCGAGCACCGAGGTGCCGAGGACAGGCGGTGCAAGTGCACCGGCTGTCCAAGGCACCAACGGTGCCGTAGGACCCTATTGTAACCTTAGGGTTTTTTATTATTAGGGTCCGAGCACCGAGGTGCCGAGGACAGGTGGTGCAAGGGCACCGGCTGTCCAAGGCACCAACGGTGCCGAAGGACCCTATTGTAACCTTAGGGTTTTTATTATTAGGGTCCGAGCACCGAGGTGCCGAGGACAGGTGGTGCAAGGGCACCGGCTGTCCAAGGCACCAACGGTGCCGTAGGACCCTATTGAAACCCTACGGTTTATTATTATTAGGGTCCGAGCACCGAGGTACCGAGGACAGGCGGTGCAAGGGCACCGGCTGTCCAAGGCACCAACGGTGCCGTAGGACCCTATTGAAACCCTACGGTTTATTAGGGTCCGAGCACCAACGGTGCCGAAGGACCCTATTGGAACCTTAGGGTTTTTATTATTATTATTAGGGTCCGAGCACCGAGGTGCCGTAGGACCCTATTGAAACCCTACGGTTTATTAGGGTCCGAGCACCAACGGTGCCGAAGGACCCTATTGGAACCTTAGGGTTTTTTTATTATTATTATTATTATTATTATTATTCTGCAAAACAACTGCATTTTTCAGGGCCTGAACATGCTCGAAAAGTCATGAAAATTTGCACACACATCAGAACTGGCGAAAAATTTCATATTTTTTAGGACAAGTGGAGGTGTGTGACAAAATGGCTCCATAGCGCCCCCTACAAAATTTTAAAAAGTGGTATTAGGCCAACTCGGAGGGAATTTGGCCGAGAGCTAAAAAATTTGGGAGGCATATGCAGCACATCAGGAAACACAAAAAAGTCAATCACAGCCATGCTCTACACCCAACAGGAAGTGCGCCATCATGTGTTAACTGTACAAAATCTATGATGAACTCCTCCTAGGGGAAAAGTCTGAGCGATCTGAAATTTTGCCAGTACATACAGCAGACCTTCCTGAGAAAAAGTTATCAAAATCTTCCTCCATAGTTAAAGGGTGTGGTCGTGGCGGCCTGTCGAAATTTGATCCTTCGCCATGAAACAGGAAATGCTGTCTAACTCTCCTGAACATGCTCCGATCTGAATGAAACTTTACATGTATGATCACAGACCTGCCTCGATGACATCCATACAGCAAGATTCATTCACAGTCACAGCGCCACCTTGTGGTATCAAGAATTTGACATTTTTTACACTTTCATGTACTATTCTTAGTCTGTTGCTCAGATTCACCTCAGATGTTGTGACATAAGCCTGAACACATTGATGATGAAGCACAGAAAAAATGGTGACGTGTGATGAAAAGGCGTGTCTGTGGCGGGACGGCAAACTTTCATGTTTCGCCATGAAAATTGAAGTGTTCATATCTCAGCTGCAAAGGATCCTATCTGCCCCAAACTTCATGTGCTGGACACCAGAACCAGTTTGAGGACATCCACACTGAAAAATTTAGAAAAAGTCATAGCGCCACCTCTTGGTAACAAGCAGTTTAGAAATTACATTTGCACACATCATTGCTCCAAACTTTGTCATATCATTCTGAAAATTGGTCAGCTGATTCTTCACCCCCAGACAATACCACAGTGTGAAGATTTTGATTTTGATGAAATGCTGTTGCCGTGGCAACGCGTTGTTTTTGTGACAAACAAAGTACTTTTTGACAGGCTTAGAATGTTCAACAGCTCACCAAAATTTACACACACATCACAGTCGTCTCAAGGAATAACACTGTATGCATCTCTGCAGGGCATGTGCTATAGCGCCCCCTGCAGTATGTTTAATAAACAGCCCCGGCAGCATGTTTGACCTGCATCCACAAAATTTGGGAGGCCTATAGAGCACATCAGGACACACAAAAAAGCCTCTTGGAGCCATCCCCTAAACCAACAGGAAGTCCGCCATTTTGAATTAAGTGGATAAATTTCTGTATTTTTTTCATTTTTGAGAGCGAACTCCTCCTCGGGTTAACTGCTAGAGACCTGAAATTTTGCCAGGATATACAACACGATGTTATGATCAAAAGTTATCAAAGGCTTCTTGCCAGAGTCAAAGGGTGTGGACATGGCGACCTCCAGAATTTTGATGGTTCGCCATGAAACATCAAGTGCTACCTAACTATCCTCTGCATGCTCCAATCTACCTCAGACCTCACATGCTTAAACACAGTCCTGTCCTGATCACATTTACAGGCCAAAATACATTCACAGCATGTACCATCGCGCCCCCTACAGCATTTAAAAAATAGCCTCCACACAGACTTTCACCTGGGACTATGAAATTTGGCATGCAAATGTAGCATGTCAGTGCAAACAGAAAAGTCTCTTGGAGTCATTCTCTAAACCCAACAGAAAGTCGGCCATTTTAATTAAATGTCAGATTTTTGGTGTTTTTGGTCATTTTCAACAATTCATTTCTCACAGGCAATAACTCCAAAACATCTGAATTTGGGAAAATATATAAGACACGTCTTCAGGTTGCATATTTGCGAAAATTGTTCATAAAACTCAAAGGGCGTGGCCATGGCGGGCAGCTGAAGTTTAATGTTACGCCATGAAGCAGGACGTCTTGTGTAAATCCCCTGTACACGCTGCAATCCGCCTCAAACTTTACATGTTTGATCAGAGTCCAGTCCTGATGAGTTTCATAGACCAACATACAGTCACAGAGATAGCGCCACCTGGTGGATGGACACAAAGTGCTGCATAAATAGCCTGTACATGCTCAAATCTGCCTGAAATTTGACCTGTGTGCTCAGAATCAAGCCTTTGTGACATTCATGGGCCTAAATACACTCTCAGTCGTAGCTTTGCCTGGTGGAGATGCTTGGGTCGCCGACAAGGAAGTATGCGAGGACCCGTTCAACGCTGCTCGCAGCTTTAATTATTATTATTATTATTATTATTATTATTATTATTATTTGTCTCTCAGAACAACTGCATTTTTGAGGGCCTAAACATGCTCAAAAAGTCATGAAAATTTGCACACACATCAGAACTGGCGAAAAATTTCATATTTTGTAGGGCATGTGGAGGTGTGTGCAAAAATGGCTCCATAGCGCCCCCTACAAAATTTTAAAAAGTGGTATTAGGCCAACTCAGAGGGAGTTTGGTCGAGAGCAACAAAATTTGGGAGGCATATGCAGCACATCAGGAAACACAAAAAAGTCAATCACAGCCATGCTCTACACCCAACAGGAAGTGCGCCATCATGCGTTAACTGTACAAAATCTATGATGAACTCCTCCTAGGGGAAAAGTCTGAGCGATCTGAAATTTTGCCAGTGCATACAGCAGACCTTCCTGAGAAAAAGTTATCAAAATCTTCCTCCATAGTTAAAGGGTGTGGTCGTGGCGGCCTGTCGAAATTTGATCCTTCGCCATGAAACAGGAAATGCTGTCTAACTCTCCTGAACATGCTCCGATCTGAATGAAACTTTACATGTATGATCACAGACCTGCCTCGATGACATCCATACAGCAAGATTCATTCACAGTCACAGCGCCACCTTGTGGTATCAAGAATTGACATTTTTTTGACTTTCATGTGCTATTCTTAGCCTGTTGCTCAGATTCACCTCAGATGTTGTGACATAAGCCTGAACACATTGATGATGAAGCACAGAAAAAATGGTGACGTGTGATGAAAAGGCGTGTCTGTGGCGGGACGGCAAATTTTGATGTTTCGCCATGACGACTAAAATGTTTATATCTCAGCAATCCTAATCGTATCTGCCCCAAACTTCATGTGCTGGACACCAGAACCAGTTTGAGGACATCCACACTGAAAAATTTAGAAAAAGTCATAGCGCCACCTATTGGTAACAAGAAGTTTAGAAATTACATTTGCACACACCATTGCTCCAAACTTTTCATATGATTCTGAAAATTGGTCAGCTGATTCTTCACCCCCAGACAATACCACAGTGTGAAGATTTTGATATTTGATGAAATGCTGTTGCCGTGGCAACGCGTTGTTTTTGTGACAAACAAAGTACTTTTTGACAGGCTTAGAATGCTCAACAGCTCACTAAAATTTACACACACACATTACTGTCCCTCAAGGAATAACACTGTATGCATCTCTGCAGGGCATGTGCTATAGCGCCCCCTACAGTATGTTTAATAAACACACCGGCAGCACGTTTCACTTCATGCCACAAAATTTGGGAGGCATATAGAGCACATCACGATGCACAAAAAAGCCTCTTGGAGCCATCCCCTAAACTCAACAGGAAGTCCGCCATTTTGAATTATGTGGATAATTTTCTCTATTTTTTTAATTTTTGAGAGCGAACTCCTCCTAGGGTTAACTCCTAGAGACCTCAAATTTACCAGGTGTACAACACGATGTTATGATCAAAAGTTATGATCCAAGGCACCAACGGTGCCGTAGGACCCTATAGTAACCTTAGGGTTTTTTATTATTATTATTATTAGGGACCGAGCCAGCGAAGCAGGCCAGCGGAGCTGGCGAGACCCTATTGTATTTGCTCGGTTTCTTCTTCTTCTTCTTCTTATTATTATTATTCCCCGCACGTTTCCCTTAATTTGACCCCCTAAACATGCATAACTTTTTATGAAATTTGGTACGCACGTCGGGTCATGCGAAAATTTCAATATTCGGAAAACAAATTCTGAAAAAACTCTATAGCGCCACCTGGGGACATGAAAATTTGAAAAATCACAAATATCCTCAGCTCTCTGCACAGGAATGTCGTAGAGACACGCAACCACCACTCACGCGTTCGTCGGCTCGAGCTCTATGAAAACCTGTCTGCCCTATTTCAGCCATCTTAAATCTAGGGTGCGCTATAACCCAAAATATGAAAACCCTTTAAAGATTATCGTCTCTGAAACCGTACAATATTCTGGCTTCATATTTGGACAGATTATAGTGAATATCCAGTCTAACAAAAGTTATCAAAAGAAAAAGGCTAACTTGTCTAGTTTTTCTTTTATAAGCTGTCAAAGTTTGTCTTCACCTGAAACCATGTTTCGCTTCAATTTGACCCCCTAAACGTGCATAACTTTTTGAGAAATTTGGCACGTACGTCGGGTCACGCGAAAAATTCGATATTCTGAAAAAAAAATCTGCAAAAAGTCTATAGCGCCACCTAGGGACACGACAAACGGCAACAAACCACAAGGGCAACACAAAAGGCTACAGCTCTTCGCACAGGAAAGTCGTAGAGACATGCAACCACCACTCACTTGTTTGTCCGCTCGAGCTCTACGAAAACCTGTCTGGCCGATTTGAGCTATCTTCAATCTAGGGGGCGCTATAATCCCAAATATGAAAACCCTTAAAACATTATCTCCTCCGAAACCGTACAATATTTCGGCTTCATATTTGCACAGATTATAGTGAATATCCAGCCAAACAAAAGTTATCAAAAGAACAAGGCTAACTTGTCTAGTTTTTCTTTTATAAGCTGTCAAAGTTTGTCTTCACCTGAAACCATGTTTCGCTTCAATATCGCCCCCTAAACGTGCATGTATTTTGCTGAAATTTGGGACACAGGTCCAGTCTGCTGAAAATTTCAATATTCTGAAAACAAATTCTGGAAAAACTCTATAGTGCCACCTAGAGACACAAAAAAAATGTATAAATCACAAATAACCTCAGCTCTTCGCACAGGAATGTCGTAGAGACATGCAACCACCACTCACGCGTTCGTCTGCTCGAGCTCTACGAACACCTGTGAACAGATTTGAGCTATCTTCAACCTAGGGGGCGCTATACTCCAAAATATGGAAACCCTTTAAAGATTATCTCCTCCGAAACTACAATATTCCGGCTTCATATTTCGACAGATTATAGTGAATATCCAACCAAACAAAAGTTATCAAAAGAAAAAGGCTAACTTGTCTCGTTTTCCTTTTATAAACTGTCAAAGTTTGTCTTCACCTGAAACCATGTTTCGCTGAATTTGACCCCCTAAACGTGCATAACGTTTTATGAAATTTGGCACGTACATTCGCCTGCTCGAGCTCGATGAAAACCTGTCTGAATCATTTGAGCTATCTTCAATCTAGGGGGCGCTATAACCCAAAATATGAAAACCCTTTAAAGATTATCTCCTCCGAAACCATACAATATTCCCTCGTCATATTTGGCCAGATTATAGTGAATATCCATCCAAGCAAAAGTTATCAAAAGAAAAAGGCTAACTTGTCTAGTTTTTCTTTTATAAGCTGTCAAAGTTTGTCTTCACCTGAAACCATGTTTCGCTTCAATTTGACCCCCTAAACGTGCATGTATTTTGCTGAAATTTGGTACGCAGGTCCGGTCTGCTGAAAATTTCAATATTCTGAAAACAAATTCTGGAAAAACTCCATGGCGCCACCTAGGGACACAAAAAAACTGTATAAATCACAAAAAAACCTCAGCTCTGCACACAGGAACGTCGTGGAGACATGCAACCACCACTCACGCATTCATCTGCTCGTGCTCTCCGAAAGCCTATAGACGGATTTGAGCTATCTTATACCTAGGGGGCGCTATGACCCAAAATATGAAAACTCTTTAAACATTATCTCCTCCGAAACCGTACAATTTTTCGGCTTCATATTTGGACAGATTATAGTGAATATTCATCCAAGCAAAAGTTATCAAAAGAAACACAGTAACTGCTCTAGTTTTTTTTATATGCTGTCAAAGTTTGTCTTCACCTGAAACCATGTTTCGCTTCAATTTCAACCCCTAAACGTTCATGGATTTTGCTGAAATTTGGTACCCAGGTGCAGTCTCCTGAGAATTTCAATATTCTGAAAAGAATCTGGAAAAACTTTATAGCGCCACCTAGGGAAACAAATGCTGCAAAAATCACAAATGGCCTCAGCTCGTCGCAAGGGTATGTCGTAGAGACATGCAACCAACATTCACGCTTTCATCTGCTCGAGCTCTACAAAATCCTGCCTGACTGATTTGAGCTATCTTCAATGTAGGGGGAGCTATAATCTGAATATGCAAACCCTTGAAACATTGTCTCCTCCGAAACGGTACAATATTCCGGCAGAGGACCTCCTCTGGCTTTCATCTTCGGTCACGGATGGGAGCTGCTTGCCGACCGCGTGGGGGGCGGGGCGAGGTCCCGCCCAATGCTGCTTGCAGCTTTAATCATTATTATTCTTCCCCGCACGTTTCCCTTAATTTGACCCCCTAAACGTGCATAACTTTTTATGAAATTTGGCATGCACGTCGGGTCATGCGAAAATTTCATTATTCTGAAAACAAATTCTGAGAAAACTCTATAGTGCCACCTCGGGACACGAAAATTTCAAAAATCACAAATAACCTCAGCTCTCTGCACAGGAATGTCGTAGAGACACGCAACCACCACTCACGCGTTCGTCGGCTCGAGCTCTATGAAAACCTGTCTGCCCGATTTGAGCCATCTTCAATCTAGGGGGCGCTATAACCCAAAATATGAAAACCCTTTAAAGATTTTCTCCTCCGAAACCGTACAATATTCTGGCTTCATATTTGGACAGATTATAGTGAATATCCAGCCAAACAAAAGTTATCAAAAGAAAAAGGCTAACTTGTCTAGTTTTTCTTTTATAAGCTAACAAAGTTTGTCTTCACCTGAAACCATGTCTCGCTTAATTTGACCCCCTTAACGTGCGTAACTTCTTGTGAATTTTGGCACGCACGTTCGCCCACTCAAGCTCTACGAAAACCTGTCCGATAGATTTGTGCTATCTTCAATCGAGGGGGCGCTATAACCCAAATTATGAAAACCCTTTAAAGATTATCTCCTCCGAAACCGTAGCATATTCCGGCTTCATATTTGGACAGAGTATAGTGAATATCCAGGAAAACAAAAGTTATTAAACGAAAAAGACTAATTTGTCTAGTTTTTGTTTAATAAGCTGTCAAAGTTTGTCTTCACCTGAAACCATGATTCACTTCAATTTCAACCCCTAAACGTTCATGAATTTTGCTGACTGGCGAAAAATTTGATATTTTATGGGAGTTGCGAATGTGTGTGGCAAAATGGCTCTATAGTGCCACCTGCAAAATTGAAAAGTGGTCATTAGGCCAACTTCCACAATGTTTCATTTACAGCTGCAATATTTGGTGGGCATATGCACCACATCAGGACACACCAAAAAGTCAATTACAGCCACGCCCTAAACCCAACAGGAAGTCGGCCATGTTGAATTTGCTGTAAAGTTGTCAAAATTAATTTCTCCCGGCAAATGAATTGCCTTTTTGGCGGCCTTATCATACTTCAACACGCGTGAAATTTGGCGTGCACATCAGGACTTGCAAAAAATTTAATATTTTGTGGGAGCTTGTGCATGTGTGTGGCAAAATGGCTCTATAGCGCCACCTGCAAAATTGACAAAGTGGTCATTAGGCAACTGCCACAATGTTTCATTTACAGCTACAGTATTTGGTGGGTATGTGCACCACATCAGGACACACCAAAAAGTCAATCACGGCCACGCCCTAAACCCAACAGGAAGTCGGCCATCTTGGATTTGCTGTAAATGTTTGAAAATTAATAGCTCCTAGGGGGTAAGTCTGAGAGAACTGAAATTTGGCCAGTACATGCACCAGACCTTCCTGATGAAAAGTTATCATCAACTCGGCCAGAAGCCAAAAGGTGTGGCCATGGCGGCCCCTCAAAATACTGATCCTTCGCCATGAAACAGGAAGTGGTGTCTAATTCTTCTCAATATGCTCCAATCTGCCTGAAACTTTACTTGTATGATGACAGTCCTGTCCTGATGTCATCCACATAGGGATATTCATTCACAGTCATAGCGCCACCTTGTGGTTTCAGGAAATAGACATCGTTTACACTTTCATGCCTTATTGTTACCCAGTTGATCATATTCACCTCAAATGCGGTGACAACAGCCTGAACACATTGATGATGCTTCCCATTGAAAATGGTGACTTGTCATCAAAGGGCGTGTCTGTGGCGGCCAAACGAATTTCGATGTTTCGCCATGAAAATTTAACGATTCATATCTCAGCTGAACAAGATCCTATCTGCCCCAAACTTCACATGATGGACACCAGGTCCAGTCTGAACACATCCACACTCATAAATTCTGAAAAAGTCATAGCGCCACCTGTTGGTAATAGTAAGTTTAAGGCATTATATTTTCAGGTACAAAGGCCCCAAACTTGGTGATATCATGCTGGAAATTGGTCAGTCGAGTCTTCACCTCTTGACATCCCACACTGTAGGCTGTGACATTTCATCCAACGCTGTTGCCATAGCAACCAAATATCGCCATGCAAAACAAAGTGCTGTTTGACAGGTTAGGAATACTCCAACGCTCACTACAGTTACCACACACATCACCATCGACCCAAGGAACGACACCGTATGTATCTCGGCAATGCACATACTATAGCGCCCCCTGCAGACTTATTAACAAACAGCCCCCCAGCACATTTCACCTACATCAATGAAATTTGGGAAGCTTATAGAGCATATCAGGACGCACAAAAAAGCCTCTTGGAGCCATGCCCTAAACCCAACAGGAAGTACGCCATCTTGGATTAATTGTGAGATTTTTGATGATTTTTCTCATTTTTGAGAGTGAATACCTCCTAGGGGATAATTCCAGGAGACCTGAAATTTTGTCAGTCCACACAGCAGGACTTGTTGATGAAAAGTTATCAGAAGTTTAACCAGAAGCCAAATGGTGTGGCCATGGCGACCATCAGATTTTTGATGCTTTGCCATGAAACATCAGCTGCTGTATAACTATCCTCTGAATGCTCCAATCTGCCTCAAACTTTACTTGTGTGATCACACTCCAATCCTGATCACATCCATTGGCCAACATACACTCTTAGTCGCAGCGCCACCTGTTAGATGGACAGGAAATGCTTTATAAGTAGCCTGTACATGTTCCAATCAGCCTGAAACTTTCCATGACTGATCAGAGTCCAGCCCTCATCACATCCACTGTTTGAAATACAGTCTTAGTCACAGCACCACCTGGTGGATGGACAGGAAATGGTCTATAACTGGTCTGAACATGCTCCAATCCAGCTGAAATTTTACATGTGTGATCAGACTCTGGTCCAGATGCGATTCAGAGGCCGACATACGCTCTCAGTCACAGCGCCACCTGGTGGACGTGCATGGATTCGCCGACCAGCGTGGATGCTAGGACCCGTCCATCGCTGCTTGCAGCTTTAATCATAAGTTTAAAACCTCAGTTCTCAACAACGGAGTATGGCTGTTGATCTGCTCCTATGAAAACACCAATGGACTTGGTTATTGCTTTAGCCCGTTCTGAATTGCTCGACAGGGTTTGATGAAATGATATTGGGAGCATCGTTTGTACAGTTCACTGTTTTTTCCTCGCAGCAGGGGATAGCTATGCTTGGACGGTGCTTTTTCTAATGTGTTTCTAAGTTTGACGTGTTGCTGGATGTGTAGTTGAGGACCGCTTCACAGTGTCAGCATACAGCTTCCTTCTTGTCCACTTGTTTTTCTACTTTTTCGTACTTCACTGGGAAACCGAGGTGATCCCAAACGGGTGATTTTAATGAGGCCAGAGCGTCTTCCAGCTCTATCTTCTTCTCGTTGTTGCTAGCATTAGCCATGAAGCACCGGTGTTGTGCCGAGTTATGCCTGCCCGTCGAGATCTGCATGCAGGTCCAAGCTTTCATGTAGTATCTTTTCATTATCAAGGACTGTGCTGTAGATAACAGTTTGGCATCTCATAGTTTCCATTTTCGCCGAGCGGGCGCACTCCGATGACCTGCCTGCAGATCTCAGCAGGCAGGCACAACACCAGCAGGAGAATAAACAATCCGTCACATCCTGTGGTTTACTGGAAACTCCTACTTGTTTTTAGTTCCGCAATACTGCGTGACTGTGAGCCAGAGACCATCCACCGCAGCTGTGGGCACTACGAAGTTTTAGGTTTTGCAATTAAAGTCAATTCTGTACATTCTTAATAGTCTTAAAATTTTCGTACCACGGTACACCTCTGTACCGAACCGAACGGGCCTGTACTGAACGGTTCAGTACGAATATGTGTACTGTTATACCTCTAATATATACACAGACATACACCACCACACAAACACAAAGAAGAGTAGATACTTGGAGCAAGATAGTTATCTGTAGTTTACCTTAGTACTCGCAAGCACCCAACACAGTGCAAGATTGCTGTGAAGGTGGAGACGTGGTGGTGGTGTATTTGTGTATTTGATTTTAAAAAAAGAAATTTAAAGGAGCAGGGGCTGGGATTTTAGCAGTGGTAGGCCGCCACTGCAGAATGAATGTAGATGAAACCCTTATATACATATACCAGTCCTTCCAGGATTGTGCGGGCGTTTTTCGTAATTGTTGCGGCCGAAAATGCCTGAATTTGTGGCAGCTTTTCTAAAAAATTGCGATAAAAGTTGCGATGTTTTAAGTTTATTTGTTGTGATGAAATTGCAGGAGACACTGACAGTTGCTAAAAAGCTGCATTTTTTCCAGCTTGTAGAACATGTTTTAACGCTGTAATTGACAATATTTATTCTGAAATTAATTATTTTGACTTCCAACCCATTTCCACAAAAGCTGGCATACTATGGTGGGACATTAGCAGCAGCCAGATACTGGTTTAATATGACGTGGTTGGTAGATTTGCGGCACAAAATGCTAATTTACTATTGAATGAATCATATTCGGACATATCTGTCAGTGACTTAAAAAGTTAATTTCACTTCCTGTCACACACGTGTTCACACACACGCTCACGGCTTGTCACGTCAATTAACAAGAACAGCACTGAGAGAATACAGTCCTCCACCAAGACAGGTGTGTGTTCTGCATGTGTACATACTGAATCGCGTGACCTAAATATGTCGCCGGAAACTGGAATTGATAGGACTCAGAATCACCCCCACAATTTAATCAACTGTTCCTTGTATCATTTCCGATACGTCCACAGAGGTAGATTTGTTGTAGGATAACAATGATGTGATCGTCAGCGGGCCGCTGAGGTAGCGTTCACTTGTTGCCATGGTTACCGTGCCGCTATCAGATGCCGTACCGCTACCTCAATAAGAAATCCTGAACAAATCCGTGGATCCAAACTTAAAGCCGCATCACTGCCGAATTTTAATCACTTGGTCCTTGTGTCATTTCTGACCGACCCTGAAAATTTCATTCAAATCCTTGAGTCTCTTTTTGAGTAATGTTGCTAACAGAGGAATGATTCACACACGCTGATCGTCACATAACTCCGCCGTGTTCTTAGGTGGAATAAATAATCGAATTTACCTTCATTCTTTCAGTGCTCTGACGGATCTGGATGCAACAGTTTCCATCATGATGATTATTGTGGTCTGTTCAGTGTTTCCCCTCCTATATGAGCGACGAGGCAGGCTGCCTCGCTGGTATAGGCCACCGCCTCAGTACAGTTTTGCCGACATTGCCGCCTCACTGCTCCGCGCCAAAAAAAAAAAGTAATGCTAAATATTAGAAAGCATTGACACATAAGTCCGGTATATTCGCCGCTGAAATCAACAAGCCAGAATGGCAGCCTTTTCTCGCCGTGGCTGAAGACAGCAAGGCACATCCCCATTGTGGACAAGAAGCGGCAGCGCTCCATGGTTTCGTTTTTCGGGGCTAAAAGCAGGTGTGTATCACAGACATATGTCAAATTAAGTATCAAAACTATTGCATGTCATCAAAATAAAGTGAGCAATACAGTGTAGGCATCGATCTCGCTTCCTTTACTGAGTTTGCGTACTGTTTTGTTGTCCGCGGCGATATGACTTGACAGTGACTGCAAAAATGGCTCCCGTTAAAACATTTAGGCACGACAAAACCCGTTCTCATGAACGAGACAAATGATTTCAACGGAATATAAAGTTCCAAGTTTCTTTTGATAAAATGATTTATAGAGTGCCCGAAATTATATCATTCAATGGCAAAACAAATTCTGTAATTTCAACAGTTCAGCGGCCCGCGGGCGGGCCGTTTTGATATCTGCATAAGCATTTTTCAAACGAGAACGACACTGCCAATGCGATTATAGAAACACTATACACCCATGGAAAGCTTAGATTCATCAACATTAATCCCCACTTATATTTGATTTGCCTCATGTAATAAAGAGAGCATGTGTTCAAATTTGGTGTTTGTGTTTTCAAGAATGTTTACTTAAAGTCTTTAATTCAGCTGCCTGACACATATCACAGTGCAAAATTATGTATTCTAACTCAAGGTTAACAACTGGTATTCGAAAGAAGTTATTTCTTTGTTCAAAAAGGTAACAGTTTTGAAAACAGAACTAACTCCTTCAGAAAACCAGTTGTTAACCCAGAGTTGAAGTTTTCTTTCACATTTTTAAGTAAGTATCTCTATTTCATTTTGGGTGTAGCTTGTCACTGTTCCATCAATAATTAAGGTGCATGGCTCACCAAAAAAAACCCCAAAAAAAACATGTCAGTCAGCAGCATTCATCCAACAAACCATGACACAGTTCACGCTCCCCGTCTCTTTACCCTTCTGTTGCAGTTAATGTTCCACCTATACAGAAGACATTACACTCTACACTCTGGTAAACAGTGTGTATTGTTTTAGTAGTCGGCTGCAGACTTACAGTGCATTAATCTAAGAATAGACAAGCCTTTACTGTGCAGCTCAGTGAAATTGATTGACGGCATGCTCTCAGGTCTTTGCTGACATGTGACGTCATTGAAGAAGGACAGTGAGGCCAAGCTGTACTGCTGCCCTCTTTTGGAAAAGATCAGCACTTACAGATCCTGCCAGATATTTTTACTGCTCTCAACAGCAGTGCTGATTGACGCTGTGTGCCATACATATGCTCAATCTGATGTGAGCATATGTCATCTTACAGCAACTGCGTATTTGTACTGTGTACTGTACTGTGGTGTCTGTTGTTTCCTTTTCAGAATTATCCAAATTTGCATGTTCAGGTCTGCAATAGCCTGAACAGAACATCTAACACTCAGGCTGTCAACAGAGCAGACAAGATAATATATTAAATTTATGTATTATTGTCTACAATGTAAAAAGTTAGCTTTTTTCAACTGTCATTTTTAAACAATTCACCCTTATTTTACAGATCTGTTTTGTTAAATTATCGATAATAAGTAGTAAATCACATAAAAAGGTATTCATTTACATTTTAACGGCCAAAAAAATCAACTTACCAATAATACCCACATCACATTTAATTTCACGGATTTTTTTGTTGTTTGAGAAAAAACAATGTATATTAAAGGGTAAAAAATGCTTGAAAAATTATTATTTGACCTGTTTTTGTAAAACTATAGGGAAAAAGGTATTTATTTGCACATTGACTGTATAAAAAAAGAACAGGCCGAAATTGTATTGGTGTCCACATTTATACAAATGGGAATTCTTTTGCAATATTTGACTGTAAAAATACAGTACTTTTTAAATATTATTATAACAGTAGAAGAAAAAAAATCTTATTTTATAGATGTTTGCTGTTATTTGAAAGAAAAAATCTGTATATTAAAAATTGAAAAACAGTACTGTGGTTCCTCGTCTATTGCGGGGGTTACATTCCAGACCCTCCCACAACAGGGTAGTGACCATATTGTAACCAGAGGTGGGTAGAGTAGTCAAAAGTTGTAGTAACATTACTTCAAAATAAGAGTAATATAAGAGTAACATTACTTCATAATAATATCACTCAAGTAGATGTAAAAAGCTGTCATCCAAAAAATTACTCAAGTAAGAGTAAAAAAATATTTGGTGAAAAGACTACTCAAGTACTGAGTAACTTATTGTAATATCTGATTTTTTTTTTTTAGAAATGATGTTATCAGACAGATAAAAATGTAAAATAATGCACAAATTCTGGTATTTCCAAATAAGACAAAGAATTGCAAAAATAAATTGAAGCTGCAAGCAGCGATGGACGGGTCCTCGCATCCTTGCTGGTCGGCAAATCCACGCACCTCCACCAGGTGGCGCTGAGAATGAGAGTGTATGTCCGTCTATGAATGGTATCAGGACTGGACTCTGATCACACATGTATTTTCAGGCATTTTGGAGCATGTACAGGTCAGTTAAAGAGCCTTTCCTGTCCATGCAGGAGGTGGCCGGGTGGGCCCTGCTGGGGCTTGTGTCTCCCGGCAGGCTGTGGTGCGGGGTCCGCGGGCCTGCCGCTCACTGGGTGCCTCGGTGCGGGGGCTGCCTCTGGGTTGCCGCTCTGTGCGGGTGGTCCGGGCCCCCCTTGGTCACCCGGACGGTGGTCTCCGGCTCGTCCCTTGGCCCTGGCTCTTCTGGGAGGCGCGGGCTTAGGCTCGACCCCACCACCGCATGCCCACATTCCGCCCTGCCTGGCCTTGCTGCGGCCGTATCGTGGACCCCCTTCCCTGGGGGGGCCTGGTCCTGGGGGATTGGGCTCCTGGGGGGCTGGGGCCCCCTGGCCTGCCGTGGGGGAGTGGGGGCGGGGGTAGGGGTGGTTTGGGGCCGGGGGGATGGTTGGTTGGCGGGGGCGGGTGCTGTCTGCGGGGGGCCTCCTCCCCGGACCACCCGGTGTTGTCCTGGGTGCCCTTGGGGAGACGGATCGGTGCCTCTTGAGGTCCTGGGCTGTTCCTGGGTCCGGTGGCTTTGGGGGCCATGTGGTGGGTCTTGGGTGCCCTGCTGGCTCGGGGAGGACCCCTTGCTGTGGTCACCCGGGATATGGGCAGGTACTTGGGTATTCGGTGATTAACCCGCATGCATGCTGACAG